>NC_056748.1:82676319-82803819 GCF_019279795.1 Protopterus annectens | reverse complement strand
TGAAAAACATACCTTTGGCAAAGCATGTAACTCAGGGAAAAAGGAATGAATGTGTCTTTCGGCTTTTCCCGGTTAGGGGTCACCACAGCGGAACTCCGGTACGCTGATTGGCAGTTGATTTTTACGTACTGAGTTGCCAGCCCTGATGCACAACCTACAGTGAAGGTACACCCATTCATGCATGTCTCCACGCAGAAGACGCTCTAGCTGAGAATCGAACTGGACAGCGTCTTACTGTGAGGCGACAACGCTACCGCAGCACCACCACAAGTGAGAAAAAAACATAACCACCTTTTCTCTGACTCTAATGTGAATTAAACCAGTTATGATGTTCTGAGCACTGCTTAACTGGAGGTTGACAAACAGTAGGTTTCCCTAATTTTGGATGCTCTTACAGCACCACAATACTGTATAGCAATTTCTTTCTTTTGGTATTCTAGCAAAATATCAGAAGTTGGAATTCCTTTATGAACAGATCAGTTTGTATAAGAATACATTTTTATTTATTTAGTTAGTTATTTGTAGCTTAACTGGATTCATGGATTGGTGGGGAACACTTTTCAGCTACATACCAGGCCATATGGCAAAACAAAACATATATAGTGAGCATAATCACTGCAGATAAATATAAAACATATAAAAAAATAGGTACAAGTTAAACACAAATTTGCTAAAAGAAATACTACATGCAAGGAAAATAAATAAAAGTAACAAGAGTAAAGTAATAAATCCAATTTACCAACATCCAACAGTGTTAATTCATAGGTTTAAGTTGCTATTCAAAGAAATTAAATTATGAAAATGGAGTTACGTAGTACCGAAGGTGTACGAACAAAGTCTTTCTTCGTGTACTATTTTATTTCTTAAATTGCGAGAGGCCTTGCAATGTAGCACTTGATTTGAACAGTATGAGTGTGCTAAGAGGCTAGGGCAAGTTTTAGGAATGATTTTTCACAAATAGCCAAAGAAAAATGTGACATGTTAAGTTTGATGACAGTGTTGCCATGTACAGGGTAGAACACTTTCTGTATTATGCCTGTTAGCCAAAGGCGGGCAGTATCTATCACTGAAGAGTTTGATTGGGCATATTTAGCAAAGAGACTGATCTATCAGAGAAAGAAAGCCAGTTAGTTTTGAATATAGTAATACAGTAATGTTCATTTAAGCTGGCCAGATGAATATATGTAAGAATCTTATTTTAAGCCATACGAAGTACATTGTTGTTTTGACCTGAATGGTGCAGTAGCAGGTAGAGCGTATTCTGGCCCTGAAAATAATACATTAATGTCAATGTCTCTATGTGTCTCAGGGAAAAACAGATTAGAGAATGTGTGGGTCACTTTAAGTTACAGGAAAACTTTAGTAACTGTTGAGTCTATATGATTCTGAAAAGAAAGAATCATCTAAAGTAACATCAAGATAATTTTGACACTTGAAAGGGACAAAGTTTCCTGAGAAATCAAAACTCGGTGTTGGTATCACTGGCTAGCCTTTCAGAGGTACCAAACATCATGAGTAATGATTTTGTGGTACTTATTGATAGTTTGCTGTGCTAAGATAGTTCCAAATTGATGATTTTGTGGTACTTGGTTCCAAATCAGTTTGCAAGGCAGTTACTACTTACTGAGAAGATCTGGGTGCAGAGGTAGAATGTATGTCATCAACATAGACAGTTGTATCAAGAACTGTCAAGTACAAAAATCAAAGGAAGGATGTTACTGTATAATGAAAAGAGAAAGGATCCTAACACAGATCCTTGTGGAACTCTCGTATGAGTAGATCCTAGGTTAGAATGGCCATTTTGAGCAGGTATATTAAGTGTTCTGTTACATAAGTAAATGCTGAACCACTGTGTTACTTTAGGGAAAAATTTAAGTTATGCATTCATGCATTCACCATAACTATGCATCTTTGTTATCCATTTTCATTCTTCCTCAATGATAGGGTATCGGATCCTACTTCCTTCATCCTTCTATAACCATAATATGAGCACTATCTCTCCTACTAAGACATCACTCAATTTTCCCTCACTGTCTCTAATCATGTAATCTCTAGTATCTCTAAGTATCTTATTAAAATTGTCTCAGGTCTCATTTATCTCACACTAATCTATGTAACAAATAATATGAGTACTGAGTTTTCCTCACATATTTTATCCAGATCATGTTATTGTCTTTCACTGCACTCTGTTATGAAATATATGTTCTACGTTTTTCTCATTGCAACATTTTTTCACTCATGTTTTGTAGTATAACATGATACTTTGTGATTTAAAATAAGCCGACACACTCTGGCTAGGCCTAAAAATGCCCTTGGGCATATAGCCTATTACCTACCTATGAACCTATGAACCTATGAACTGTACTTGATATTTGAAAGATTGTGATTCTGGAGCTTTTCTCCCTGGGCCTCTGCTGAAAATGGGCACTTTCTGGCCTAATCAGACTTTCCCAGTAAACAAATGTCAAATAAATAAATAAAAAGGCTGTTTTCCATGACAAAAAAAAATCAGACTTTCCCAGTAAACAAATGTCAAATAAATAAATAAATAAAAAGGCTGTTTTCCATGACAAAAAATTAAAATCAGACTTAGCTGATGGTTCAAAGGGTTTCTGAGTTAACCCTTGCAGCATGACTGTCAAATTCTAGGGGGGTGATTGGTCCTTCACTGGAGGTGTAACTAAGAAGGTACCTTTTAGAAAGGCCTTGTACAGCTTTGAAGAAGCTAATGATGAAGCATTTTCCATCGAGTAAAAATTAGAAATAGCTGTTAATTGTACTTTGACAATGTGGCAATGTAAAAACTAACACCTTCTTGAAAAATAGAAACTAAAAATTCTAGAACTGCAGACATAGGAGCAGTGAAAGGGTCCTACTCCATCTGAATATCCCAAATTTTGAATCTTTTCCATTTATTTTTATAGATCTTCCTCATAGAGGCCTTGTGGGAAGATAGACGTATCTGTTAGATTGGGGAGGAAAGCCTGGGCTGTCTAGCTATCAGTGGAATTGGAGAAACCATGTGGTCAGTCTGAGGCCTGGAATATCAGGATGTTTCTTTCTGAAGGGATGTGAGAGAAGGTCTGGACTGGGGTCCAATATCCATGATGGATAAAAAGGACGAGAACAAAGGAAAGCAAATCATACTTGGCGAGTCCAAAAAGGAGCAATGAGAATAACTGTGCTCTTTAACCAAAGCTCCTTCTCTAAAAACTTTGGAATTAGAGGTAATGGGGGATAAGAATAAAGGAGACTGAGGCCAAACATGGGCTAGACCATCTGTCAGTGGCATCCCCTGAGAAGGGATTAGGGTAAAGAACCTGCTGCAATTGCTGGTGTGGGGAGAAGAAAATACTCTCTACCACTAACTAATTGAAAAACCATTTGTGAAGCATCAAAAGGGACCTGCTGAGTCTGTCTGCTAAGATGTTGAACTTCCCTGGTATGTGCCTTGCCACTAGCAAGTGGATGTAAGAGAATGCCCACTGCCATACTCTCATAGCCTCTCAACAAAGGGAGTAAGAACGTGTTCCCCCCATTTGTTGATGTACGGACCACAGTCACGTTGTTAGTTTGTATAGCAATAGTCCCCAGAGGAAGAATGTCTTGTAAGGCCTACAATGCTAATAGGACCACTCTCATCTCCAGGACATTGATATGTGATTTGGTCTCTTCAGAGGTCCATGTGTTAGAGCATCCAGCCCAAGAAATACCCTTCTACCCCAGTTGGGAGGCATCCGTGGTCACCATTGCTACTGGAGAAGAAAGAATGAAAGCACGGCCCACAGGAACTTCATTCGACTGTATCCACCAGTGAAGATGATCCTTACAAACATGAGTGAGTTTGACTGGAAATGATGCAGAATCAACCACTGAACAGCTACTGTCCATTGAAGAATGTACGTATAAAAGTGGGTCATAGGAGCTAAGGTTATTGCCACTGCCATATATCCTAGAGCTTGAAGAACAATTCTGGCCAGGGGAGAAGGGTGAACTATAATCTGCTGCACCTTTGACCTGATTATGTTTATACAATGTGGTGGAAGAGAGGCTATCTGACTTCTGTGTTCAACTGGGTACCTATGAACTCCAGGCTCAGAACAGGTTGAAGATGAGATTTGCAGGTGTTGACTGAGATGTCTAGTGGTTGATATAATTGGAGCAAGTAGTCCCTGGACTTCTCTAGGAAATGCATGGCTGGGGCTGTAAGGACCTAGTTGTCTAGATATGGAAACACTTGTAATGCCAGCAGTGTCATGTGAGGTGCTACCAATGCCATACATTAGGTAAACACACTAGGGGCTGTGGTGAGACCAAAGGGCAGGGCTCTGAACTGATAGTGACTGATCCCTAGCCATAAGCACAGAAATCTTTGGGACTGTCTGTTCACCTTGAAATGATAGTACACATCCTGAAGGCTGATGGAGCACATCCAATCGTCCTTGTGTTAAATTGGCAGAATCGACTGAACCATGACCATTCGGAAATTTGACTTCTTCACAAATTGTTTCAGTTTGCTTAGGTCTAAAATTGGTCTCAGGTCCCCAGTTTTCTTTGACACTAAAAAGAACCTTGAGTAAGTTCTGAATCCATTCTTGTCTAGTAGGACCTCTTGGATGACTCTTGTCTAGCTTTTGAATTTCCTGAGCAGCAGCCTCCTTCTGACTGGGTGGGATGTCAGGAAGCCTTCTTCTTTTGGTTTTGGAGAATCAGGGAAAATGGTAAGAAATAACCTCTGGATATGATTTTTAGCACCCAAAAGTCTTTTGTTATCGATGACCAGGCATCTGGGTGCAAAGATAAGTGCCCCCTGACTGCCTCCAGAGGTGGGCAGTCGGACAACCTTTCAGGAGTGCTGAAAGGGTTTATCCAGAAAAGAATCCTGGGAAGTCTGGCTTTGCAGGCCTGTGTGAATCCTAGAAAGTTCCATTGGACTTACAGAACCACATTTACTTTCTTTCTCTTTGATTCCTGGAAAAGGATTGTTGAGGGGTAGAAAAGCATATCCCTAAGGCAGACAGGGGTCTTTCCATCATGCTCACTTTGGGAAAGCATTTCCTTTACAATAGGGCCAAACAAAGACATTCTGTTAAAGGGAGCACTGATGAAAGAAGACTTAAAAGGCTCCAAAAATTCATATAAATGCATCCAAGCATGTATCCTAATGGCTATGCCTGAACAAACTACCTATGAGGTACCCTTCACAGCATGGGATATTAGCCTCATGGAGGCATTAGGGATGGATAAGAGAGTGGCCAGTTGTGAAAAGGATCTCTTGTAGTCCTTCAAGTACATGGACTCAGAGATATGGAGAGTTCCTTAGTCAAGTCCCGCTGTAGTATTTTGAAGTATGCAAAATAATTCAGGGACCTCAAGGCAAATGTCACTGAAGGAAAAATGTTCTTTCCAAATCTGTCCAATGCCCTGGACTTTCTGTTAGGAGGATGGAGTGAGGAGCTCTGCTCCTCTAGCTCCTTCTTAGTGGCTGCTACCACAAACATAGCATCAATAGGAACTCACTTGCTCTAGTATAATCTGTTTTTCAGTTGTGCCAAGAATATATCTGTATGATGGGTGATGGTCTCTACAGTATCCATTTCCTTCCATGCCCAATGAGAGATTAGATCTATCAGCTCATCTGCCGGGGTAGTCACCCATGACATAGATGGACAGGACCAAGCTTCCAAAATATTGACTGCTCTGAAAAGGGATATCATAGAGGACCATCCACCTTTCCATTTGAGAATCTCTAGAATGTCTCTGAAGGAGACATCATCCAGTGGAGATCTGGAAGATCCCTTCTCTTCATCAAAATCAGTATCCTCAGTGAGAGATTCCAAAGGGCAATCTATGGGTCTCCTTTTACATGTTCTCTTTTGGAGATCCTCTTCAGTGGGATAGTCTGTGGAGGTATTTGAAGACGGGGGAAGTTCCTCAATGGGGACTGTCTGGATGCTTGATGGTACCATCTGTCCCTGTGGAATAGGCCTTAGAGGATCAGAACTTGGACCCAAAGGGGGAACGGTTGCTGGATCCAAAGAAAAGAGAGTAGTTGAATCTCTCGATCAAGAAAAAACCCTCTCTACAACGTTGAAGGTAGAGGGACCGGGAGAATCTGTGGTTGGCTGCACTGGAGTCAAAACCTATGATGCTGCCATGACTCCACCTTGCCCAGATCTGTGCCTCAAATAGGGAGTCCGACCCAAGCTGTCCAACACTGAAGCTCCAAGGGGCAAGGACAGCTCTGACAACATCACAGTGGAACCTAGCTCCCTGGATCTGGTGTCAACATTTTAGCTCGAAGACTCATCCCAAAACAAAGGAATCAGAATGGAACCAGTCAGAGAAGCCATCGGAATTGAAGATCTGGCCATCTTCAGATCCAACTTAGACACTTTCAAGGCTCTCAGGTATGAGGGCTGTGAAATCTAGGGTCAGATTAGAGGAGGAGAGATCAGTGCATGAGAAGTGGAAGGGAGGCTCAAGAAGCCAGTGGGAGACACAGTCGGGATAAACCCCATCTGAATGTGAACTCTGAGGAACTTTCTCATCATTTTATTCACCTCAGCTTCTGAAAGACTTCTGGAGGATGAAATGGAAGAAGTGGTGGATTGGGGCTGATACTCCCTCCTCAGAGTCCTCTGAAGAAAGGGGGAATAAAGCTGCAGAGAAATAGGTTCCTTAGTGAACCCTGGTTGAGAAGAGTTGGACTGAAGATCAATCGGATCTAAGGACATGGGATCGGAGTGCTTCCATTTACGATCCAAATAGGTCGTATCCAATATGTTCTGAATCTTCTGCAGAGAAAATGAAGAAGAAAAGTAGCAGCCTTCAGAGAGTGGGTGGGGACAGCTTGCATGAATCCTTCACATCCGAGGAAGCTTTGGTTGATTTAGTGAGGGTTTGAGCCCCTGATGAAGAGGAGGAAAGTGGCATCAACCCTTTCAGAAGCAACTTATTTCTACAATCTCTGAATGCCTCAGAGTGAAATGTGGCACAAATGGAGCAGTCGGTGTTGAGGTGTGATGCTCCAAGGTGATAGACACACTCCCTCTGGGCATCAGAGTTAAGGATTTATGCCTATAGGAAGTGCACTTTTTAAAGCCTGTTGGTTTCTCAGCCATCTTAAAAAAATAGCATTAACAGAAAAAACATTTTTTTTTCAACTACCAGCAATAGTAGAAGGAAAAAGTAACACAGACTAGTACTAACCATGGTAATGAAAGCTACCAATGGTAGATAGCAAGAAAGAGAGAAAATGAAACTCTCTCTAAAGATGACCCAAAAGTTAACCAAGGGAGTGGGGTGCGTGATATTAAAGATTGTAGGAAAGGTTATGATGAAAAAAATAATTTCAATAGCAGAAAAAACACCCAAAAGAGCTTTCAGAGAAAGATCTGCATCTGTAGTTTTATTGCGGCAAGCTAGGTCTGAAGTATAGCTAGTTGACTGGGACACTATGGGTAGAGGGAGGAGCTCGTGAGTTAGATCTGAGATTCTGGTGAATGCAGCCGAATCAGATCCAATACCCAATTGTTGAAGAATGAATGAAAAGGACATCATCAGATTCATCTAATTTCGTGAAAAGAAGGCTGTGATAACAATTTTAATGGCTCTCCACCAGAAAATTGGACCCTGACAGTGAAACCTTTTACGTATTTGAAAAAAAGGCATTCAGAGTACAACATTTTGGCCATAAACCACATTGCATGCTAGACAGAAGGCTGTTAAATATATTCAAGGATTGATTTTAGGTAAGTTTTTCACACATTTCTGCCAAAGGACAAAAAGTTGCAATGGGCCTATATCCAGAAGTTAATTGGGATGAAGGACCTTAAGTAAATGTATGATAACAGCATGCTTGAATCTGGGAAGTAGAACATCTACAGAAAGAGATAAATTAAGAATATGTTCTAGTGGTTTAGACAGTATAGTAGGTTTGGTCTTCCGTAACTTGGGATGCATTTTATGAAACACCGAGTTACATTCATATTTGACTTCTTTAAGATGTTTCTTAATCATTTTGCTGGAACTTGTTTTTAAATAAAAAGGGGACAGTTAGGTGTTTTGTGTAAGGGGGTAAGAAACAGACATGTTAATAATTGACGGGGGTGAGAGTAACTGTGAGAGAGGAAGAAATAGTTGTAATGATATCCTTGACTAAATTAGGAGAGAGGCATCAAGGCACACTACATTTGGGGGATAGTTTATTGTTGGGATATTTCACTTTACTGAATTCCAGAATGCTTTGAGTTACTAACCTGGGTTGTTAGTAGAGTCCTAAAGTACTCTGATTTGGCTTGATGTACTTTGATTTCAACAGTATATCTTAATTCATAGAAACAAATAAATTTGGTAGAGTTATGGGTGTTTCTATTTTATCCAGGCATTATTCTTTTTTTCTGAAAGTCCTTAAAGTTGGTGTGTTCCACGGCATGTTGGTAGCTTTACACCCTCTTTAGTAGTGCACAGAAATATGTATTGCATTGAGGTAAAATGTTATAAACTTTAACAAAAGCAGAAGTAGGGTCTACAGTTACAGTTGAGAGCAGTTAACTAAAAGAAGTTCATTTTCATGAAGGGCATCTAAATGATTAAGGAAGGAATAAGAGGAATTTACATACGAGATGGTTTACTAAGTGACAAAAAAGACCAAAGTGGTAGGATGGAGTTTATGCAGAAGAGACAGTCTGTTTGGAATGCTTCTGACAGCCAAATCAATAAAATAATTATTCTAGTAATAGGGTTGAGTCTTGTTCCCCTATGAACCATTTAAGTGACATTGTTTGAGATAAGCATTCACATTATTGAAGATTTGAGTGAAAGATTCCATTTTAGATTTAGGTTGCCCAAGATAATTAGTTTTTGTTCTTTTCAATATCTATTATTCATTTTAGAATAGTTTCAAAAGGATGCTACTATTGTGAGGAGAGGGATATAAAATGTGACAATAACTAGATTGATTTGTCTACTCAGTATTAGTTTAATTAGTGTCCAGTTGGGACATAATAAAATAGCAAAATAATTTAGGACAGAGAAATTAACTTTCAAAGAGAAGCATTTAAGCAGTACCAGAGTACTCATTACAGTGCACCACATTTAGGGAAGCTGTATGAGCACAAACTATTTTCTATTTAAGTAAGGCAATGGTGACTGACCACACCAGTTTATCTTTTACCCCATACCTGCTATTGTCAATACAACATTGAAAAAGTTTATTGGTCCTTTACTATGGAATTAATTGTAAATCTGTCCTTTGTTATCACTGATTTATCTCTGAGATGAACCTGAAATTGGTCCATTGTGTTTAGTATTCTACCCCTAGTGTGGGCTGGCAGAAAGGATAGTGCATACAAAGAGAGCAAGGTCATGATGTACACTAGGCTTATAGATAGTTGCCTATATCACAATTGTTCATGTTAAAGTTGCTTCAGTACAACAGTTAAGCTGGCTGCTGCCTTTTTCACAAAGAAGTGATATTTCATTACTCAGGCCATGATATATTTTTGGTAGTACAACAGAAACAGAGGCAGATTTTCAATATCTAACAATGACCACTCATTCTCAGAGATGTAGTGATATTGGATTAACAGTAATAAAGCAGGGAAGGTGGTATGAAAGTAAGATGAAACTCTTCAAATGAGGAGCAAAGTGGGGGCTTATCCCTTGCAGAAAATGCTGTCATGTTTGTCATTTTGTTTTGAGGTTGAGTACATGTGTTATGAGCATCTGTGTATTTGATGTCTGTTACAAGCAACTGTCAGGCAATTGTGAAGCAAACTTGGATGTTTTGAGGAAATGTAATGGATCCTGCCCACTACTACCCTCATTTCTTTTGGCTGTGAAAATATTAGGAAATATTAACCAAAATAGTTAGGTGTTACCTTAGCAGATATAGATCATAAGGAGATATTTGTAGTTTTAATCTCTTTGCTGATGACTCCATGTTGTTGGGTACAGATGGATAAGGGATGCTAAAAAGGGCAAAGACTCTGGAGAAATGTTGAATCTTATGTTTTGCCCTTGCCATTCAGTGGCAATCAGGTCAGTGGCTAGCAAGGAAGCTAAGTGAGAACTGTCCATACTGGAAGGGGACAAACTATATAGGATTTAAGGTACTTTCCAGAGTGGGATAAATCCGTGTGAATGACTGGGAAAAATGAGACAACGTACAGCTATCACGTTGACCAAGTGGACAATGAAGATGAGGTCTCTGATAAGAGGCCAGAGGTAGTGGCCTCACTGGTACTTTATCTGGTGTGACATCTGGGAATGGTACCCACAAGCAAGATAATTAGGAAGAGACAAAATCTTTGTGAAAGATATGTTGAGGGGGCAAGGATAAGCAAAGACAGAATGAGAACAAATAAGAGACTGAGGGCCTGATGTGTACCAGACTTGTGGAATTATGTATCAGTGGTAAACAGAGATCAGATATTTTGAGGACTGTATATACAGCAGCTCAGCTAAATTGGGGGGGGGCAGAAGAAGGCTGCTGTGGCTATGGTCACTATAGCCACATGTAAAGAGTGAATAATTGACCTAGGAGTTTTTGCAAAGCTGGAGAAGAAGGCTGCCATGAGGTGACATGCCTGAGGTCAGCAGGGGTTGGTAGTCAGTGGTGTGGGGCACAAATGGAAAAGGAAAGAATTCCCTTCTTGAATAAAGTTATAGTTTGGAAAAAAGAGGCAAATTCATTATATTTTAAGAGGTAGCAGTGGAATTTGGGTTGTTGGGATGGTACTGTTTGAAATATGAGAGGCAGGAGGGGATATGTGAGATAATTACACAGTGGAGGGGGATAAGGAGAAGGTAATTTGAAGGAAGACATAGTCTGATAACAGGAAAGCTCAATACATTCAGATTTAGGCCAGAAAAGACTATCAAAAGTGATGGAGAAAAATAGAGGTAGGCAGGAGGTCAGTGAACTACAGGAGATTGCTATATTGTAGGTATAGAATCCCACCTGGATCATGGGATTTTGTGTGTATATGTGTGTGTGTGTGTGTGTGTGTGTGTGTGTGTGTGTGTGTGTGTGTGTGTGTGTGTGTGTGTGTGTGTGTGTGTGTGTGCACATATGTGCATGCGCACGCACAAGAGCAAAATCATACAAATGGAGACCTGCATGCATGTGGGTAACACACACCAATTAGTATACCACATCACTGCTGCGTGTCCCCTTTCATCTACTTAAGCCTTAAAGTAATAGTAGCTCTTCTGCTAAGTGATGACAGAATGACATCTGTGAAGAGAAGAATGGCAGTTTGGTTCTGCCCAGTGAGGTAATTATTGTTGCTTCACTCTCCACACAAGCTACTCTCCTGCTGTAATGAAAACTGCTATCAAGGTGAACATCTGTCTTCATGTTTCTAATGAAAGCCATACTGAAATTAAGTTTGGAAGCTCAGTCACCTATATAGCATCCTTTATGACAGCTTCCTTGTAGTTCGGAGAACTGACCTCCACTTTTGCAACAATCAACATGCATACTGCCTGCTGGTCAACAGCTTTCAAACTGCATATGTAAATCAAACTGGATAAAACAGGAAACAATTACATTACAATACATTTTCTTAGCCAGAAGGACAAAAGAAAATTACTTAACCTCACAAAATGAGACTACATCAAAAACAGGGTCAGCTCTACATTTAGAATGGATAAAGAAATGCAATAAGCAAGACAGAAAAACATAACATGAGGATTAAATCAACTGGTGTGTTTATTCGAAAATCTCATTTAAGTTTCTGCAGATAAACAGTTCTGGATGTCAAAACAGGCACAGCATACATTGACTGGTCTCAGTCACTGCCGTGCATTTGAAGCTTAACTTTGGCAGACCCATCAGCTGGCTCTGATCTGACTGATTCATTGCTACACAGATACAGAATTTGCCTGTTAGTCACAAAACAATATGCAAAGGCTCAAACCTGCCTCATTCATTACTCTGATGTTTTGTACAGTCTTAAATGACAACGTCTGTTGGAGTTTAACTCATTTGACTTAAAATCTGTTATGTATATAGGTTTGTATAATGGCTTTATATGAATGATCCAAGAATGCAGTATGAACAAATCAGACATAAGTGAAAATCCCTCTTAATGAAAGGTGAAACACAGATGCGTTGCTTCTTCTCCAGTCTCTGATCCTTGAGAAACATATAAACAGCTTACAGGAACACTTGATCTTGACTTTTGTTTTTGAAATCTTATTTTTCTTCTTCAGCTTCCTGTGAGGACTGTGAAAAAGACATGTCAGTCAAAGACTGACAACAAACTGATAAAAAGGCATAGGTCCTGAGAAGAAAACAAAGAAGTGTGAGAAGATGCCATGGAAACAGCCGCAAGGACAGACCAGCATGATCAAAGGCCTTGTGATGGTTCTGTAACGAAGAAATCATTAAAAAAATGACTAAAACAAGACAGGCAGCTTCAACGAGGACGAAGAAAGAAACACATTCAAAAGCAGTGCCATGAGGGTTACAGCCTTTTTCCTAAGCAAGACAAAGAACAACAACAACAAAACACAGAGCTGATGGAGCAGGAAACAGACACCAGCAGACACCAGTGTAACAGGAAAAATGCACCAGTGCTTACCCAGTTCGGTGATCATTGGAATGCTGGTTCCACTGTTTTTTTCCTGACTCAGTGAAACCAACGGCAGTAGTTTGCCAGGTTTAGCTAATAACAAAGTATTGGGGAAGGGGAGGAGAAAACAAGGCAACACTTTAGGAACAGACACAAATATATCAAATGTTTGTACTAAGGAGAAATGACAAACATTTTATGTACAAAAACACACAACTAACACAAAACTACAATTCCTCTTTTGTTGAAATGTTCTTATGTTTTATGATAGTATTATAAAATATATGAAAAATGACTTAGTTTGGAATATTTTGTAGCATTGTCTGCTGAAATACAGGGCTATGGAAAATACTGAATCCACTGTGTTACCAACCACAAGCCATTGTGCATTAAATGAAATAAAATCACATAAACTTGAGGAAGTCCAAGTGACTGAGGATACAAGTTAGAGTGGAAAAACAGGTGAAGCAAACAAGATTTCAGTGAGGTGTTTGTCACTATTTTATTACAGCCAACTGGTAAGACACTGAGTGTCTTAGGAATGGCTCCAAAGCTTCACAGGATACTAAAGTGGGTTATACACTAAGTGCAATGGGCCAGTGTGATGGGATCTGTCAGAAGGGAAAGGTAGGGAAGAGACTGGGTGTAACAAGGTATAGGTCTGACACATGTCCTATTCACTGTCTAATATTTCAGAGCAGCAGAAGGTGAGTTCCTACAAACTGTGGCTGAGCAAAGTATGCAAACAGGTGAACACTTTTTTAGAGGTGGCAGACAAAACAAACTAATTTGGAGAAAAGAAAAAAGAAAATCCAAGAAGCGGAATCCAGAACAATGCATATATTGCATATAACTAACTCACAGGCTGAGTACTGTATTAGCAACTTTGTTGTATGTCTCAGTGGTATCAAGGCAAATGGGCAAAACATTCAGAAGTGTAAATTCCACTCAGGCAAACAGTACTGTGTCTTCTAAGTTCACTGGTAAAATTATACTTTTTTCTAGAACGCACTTCTCAGCAAGAACATAAACATGGGAACTAATTCATATATGTACTATGGAAAGGGTACAATGCTCACATTAACTCACTACATACTGAAATAAGGAAACCTAAATATGTGGACTGTATCAGACAAGGTAGGTACAGATATTAAAGTTAATTTAAATAATTGCGTTGGGCAAAAATTTTAAAAAATATAGGAATCTCTCCAAAAATGGCACTCGGACACAGAAGCCCATGAGGAGACTCTACATAATGTAAATTTAAGAGTTATGAGGAAATGCTTTTTCTACAGAAAGAGTGGTGGATTTCTGGAACAGTCATCCAGCAGACTGGGTACTGATGAAACAGTAAGGGCACTGAAAAATTAGAAGAGTTACCCACAAGAGAATCTGTGGGAAAAGGGATACAGTAGGAAAGAAAAAGGAAACACAGGGAGAACAGTCACAGAAAAAGTAAGGAAGTGGGAAGGGGACTGTGAAAAAAAAAGAGAACATGAAGGAGAAGTGGACTGGGAACTGGAATGGGAGCCAGAGAGAAATGCAGAGTTGAAACAGTATGAAGATGAAGATCTTGTAAGATGTCCTAAAGGCGAGACACTAGGAAGATGTGTGGTCACATTTTGATTTGTCACAAACTTCAATGTTAATACATTATTATAGTTACTCCAAACAAATGGGTCTACTGTCAGTTGTTGAAACAAGTATGTTATGCTATCATTCATCTCTGCAACAGTCTGCATATGTGTCTGCTTTCCTACTTGCAAATCTGCAAGCAGATCTGTGGTATATGATGAAAATAACACAAACAAATATGAAATGAAAAGAAAAGCTGTCTTGGATTCATCTGGTATTAGCCAAATGAAGTGGTAACAAAGGATGGGAAGGAGAAGTCAAGAAAGTGATTAGTAATCCACCCTTATAAATGTTTAATGCATTACTCTGAAATTACAAATGATAGCTGCCATATGCAATAATTTATTATGTCTGTATATTTGTACACCTCTATATATTGTTAATGAGGATGTATGGAAACAACTTTCAGTTTTTTTCTCTATAATTAACTAGCAAAACCACAGAAATGTGGCATTACTACCCTTCTTGTCAATATTCTACTGTCATGATGTAGAGGCTAACAAGTCTCTTGAGACTTTGATATCTGTCTCAGCTTAAGAAATGCCATGCAGGCCTTCAGACTATTTAATGGATTACTGGGAGACTACCAGAGTTATAAGATAGAAGTAAACTGATAGCACAGTTGCCAACTGGTGAAAAAGAATACTTCTGAAATGGGACACGACCCAAGTTCCAGTGTGTTCATGACTTTACATATTACAGAATATACCAGACTAGCACAACCGAACATTAAAAACAACTGATGGGATATTAATCACAGTTAATGAGTAATGAAGTGATTTATGCAAGCAGGTGATGCTCTCAATCTATTGCCCACACATCAAGCTTTGAAATGTCCTCATGGGTAACTAATATACTCCTGAAGTTCCTCTAATCTACATGTAAAAGACAAGTTGTATGTCAGAGTGTAATAGCTGTTTATCTTACCTAGCTCTGTAATAATTGGGATGTTCGCCCCTGTAGTGACTGATGTCTGTCGTGCTAACCCATGAACAGGACTGTTGTCTGGAGATGACCTATCCATTCCTGGTGGTGTGAATCCTACAAAGATAAAAATTAAGATTATTAGAAATGGACAGAAGCAAACACTGACATAGTACACTGCTGTTTATCAAAGTACATGGATTAATTTATTCAGTAGGCAAAAAAAAAAATTATCTGGAGGTGGAAGATCACATACCTGTGTGTTCTAGACTGATACCAGACATCTACAGCAATAAAATTAACTAAGAAAGGCTGTGGAGTTCTGACTTGTCTCTGTACTATTTATAACCCCGTTGTGGGCATTACTAGTCACAACCCAAACAGTATAACAACTTGATATTGTCTATTTAGTTTCTATTAAAGACATGCCTATCTCTGCACTTTTAGTGTAAAAATATTTGAAATTGTCTGATAGTGGTTTACTTAGTTCTTTATTTATATAAATCTACATATGTCTGCACTCTACAAATGTTTGTCTGGAATTCCATAAGACACTGGTTTGCTCAAGACTTTATTTAACATTTTGATGCCCACTGATTCAACCACTCTCTTGTTGGGCAAGCCTTGGCTAGCAGAAAATACTGTAAGAGAAAAACGTAGAAATCTTAATACAGACATACAAGGCCAAAGTATAACATGTATTCCAGACAAAATACAGTACAAATTAAGAGTGTTATACATAATTTGTAAAAGTTATTGTCGCCGACTGAAGTTTATAAAAAGGGAGAGATGATAGGTTACTCTGAGTAGGAAAGCTAGTATGTTTATTTAAGAACATGGGAAAGACAGCACCTGGCAGAATAGATGGAAAAGTGTGTTTATAACAGTTAAATGATTTTAAGTTGGTTCTATATGTAAGACTGGTAGACAAACAAATCAGGTTTAGAAATTACATTTACTATTTTCTAGCAGGTATTTTTTCAAGCTTGCTATTAACTCCTCATTCTATGCCAGGTCTTTAAATCCTGCCTCTCTTTTATCCACCTCCCTTCATTCTGACATATCTGGACTCTGGACAGTACAAATTAAGAGTGTTATACATAATTTGTAAAAGTTATTGTCGCCGACTGAAGTTTATAAAAAGGGAGAGATGATAGGTTACTCTGAGTAGGAAAGCTAGTATGTTTATTTAAGAACATGGGAAAGACAGCACCTGGCAGAATAGATGGAAAAGTGTGTTTATAACAGTTAAATGATTTTAAGTTGGTTCTATATGTAAGACTGGTAGACAAACAAATCAGGTTTAGAAATTACATTTACTATTTTCTAGCAGGTATTTTTTCAAGCTTGCTATTAACTCCTCATTCTATGCCAGGTCTTTAAATCCTGCCTCTCTTTTATCCACCTCCCTTCATTCTGACATATCTGGACTCCGTATATGGTGTTGAGGGCAGGCAGCTCTCAGGTAGCAATGCTGACATCTGCATCTTATCTTTTAATCCTCCCAATTCTTTTTTAAGCCCCTCACACTTCACTACTGAGTGGATAAAAACATTTTCCATGGTTTTACATAGGATAAAATAGCTGGACTACATCCTACTGGCATTAGAATTCCTCCACACACACGCGTGCGTGCGCGTGCACACACACACACACACACACACACACACACACACACACACACACACACACACACACACACACACACACACGCACACACAGTACTGCATCAGACTTTTAGCCAGCAGTTGGCTCCTTTCACTGACATTAATCCTACTGCCTGTTCAAGGTCAATCAAGGCCAGCACTGTGGGCTGAATGGTAACCTATTTTCCTCATCTGGAATTCATCTTCTTGTTTGGTTAGGAAAGCTATTAGTAGTCCAGGATCCTTCATGAATTTTTTCCACCTCCTGGTATCGTAGCTAGCTTTGCTAGTTTATCAATACACTAATGGCTATGGCATTGCAATAACAGAAATAAGATGCCATCCATGGATTGTGTTTGACAATACTTCTAATAATAAACTAGTACCAGTCAGCACATCCCCCTTATTCACCTGTAAGCAGGCTAACACAGCTCAGCTTACCTTCTCTGGTCAGCAATTAAAAATAGAGTAAAGAACTGTAGGAGCCACAAATAGAAACTGACATAAGGTAAACGTTTGAGACTGAAAATGACATGGGCATCATATTCAGGTGGCTATCTACAATCCCCAACAATGACAGTGCTTTATTTTCTTTCTATCATGAATTAGTCTGAGCTTCTTTGAGGAAATGCACTTACCTTATTTGTGATGAAGTGGGACTTAATTTTATCTTACTGCATAATAAAAGCTGAAATGCCACCTGATTTAAAAGATGGTAACTGCAGCCATGTTTTCATTATTGCAAATCTTCATTAAATTTTGCTAAAGGCAAACCAAGGATATGTCAACTCCCCAAAATGCAAATGCAGAAAATGTTGGCAAATATCTGAACTGCTACACTGATTGCATTCTTGAAGCCTGGAAACAGCAACTGTAATACCATTATGGAAAACTGAAATAACCATAGATCCTAGTAACAACAGACCTATTAGTCTCAATAGTCTTTTAGGTAAAGTTGTGGAACATATTATCTCAGACCTTATTAGACTAGACATTGAAAATCTCTTAAAACTGGACCTTCATCAGTTTGCTTTGTCAGAGGTGGGCCTTGCCTTTTAACATTAGTAATTTCTTTGAAAAATTCACTGAAGGAATAATAGGAGTTATACAGTACATACAGCATATCTGCACCTGACCAAAGCTTTTGACACTGTTTTGCATGCTGATCTTTTCAACAGACTTGTAAATCTAAATAAAAATCCATATGTTGTGAGATTCAAAGATGGCTGCCGTTCTGTGAGCACTGCTAAACTGCAGCTCTCCATTTAACCCGAGGAAATCTAAACCCTGAGTGGATACTATAAAGATTTTAACATCAAATATTTGATAAAATAACTTCAACTACATTTTACTATCCTGTATTAAGAAGAAAAAACAGAAAAAAGGAAGATATTTCACTGGATTACATCAGATTAGCTGGCTCTGCAGAGAGAAGTAAACAAAGGAACCGTGTGCTTTCTATACTGCAAGTTTTTGTGTTTTAACAATATGCCAAAAGAGGAAAAAAACATGGATATAACCACTACCAAAACAAAACTTTCGGAATTACAGTCACCAGAAAAAGATGTGATTTCTAAACGACAGAAAATTACTAAAATACAGGAACAACAGAAACCAGGGACTAAAACTAAACCTGAACAAGCATTAAACATGGAAGGCATCAGAAATGCTCTGCTACCCATACAAGAAGCTCTGAAGGAACTGACTTGTCAAATACAAACATTTGGAAATTCATGTACTCAGTTGCTGGAAAGAATGGATAAGACGGAAGCTCGAATTTCTGAAAATGAGGTTAAACTAACTTTACTCGAAAAAAAAAACTAATCTACATGATGTGGATATACAGACTATGCAAAGCAAACTTACGGAGTTAGAAGCAAGATCCAGGAGAAACAACATTATTATCAGAGGGATTCCAGAATCTATTCAGTATAATGAATTAATTCCCTCCATACTACAAATATTTGCAGTGCTTCTAAATGACTCTGATATGGTGAAACAAATTATTATTGAAAGAGCACACAGAGCTCTGAGAGAGTTACAAGCATCTAACTTTCCTAGACCTGTATATGTGAAAATACTTAATTATCAAGATGTAAACAGAATACTTACTACTGTAAAACAAAGTGGAGGTTATTATCATGTGGAAAAATAATAAAATATCCCTGACACAGGATCTACCTATACAGGTCAGACAAGCTAGACAGTCTTTGTCTCCATACTGCAAATTTCTTATTGACAAACAAATTAAGTTTCAAATGAAATACCCTAATATGCTTATATTTACAATGGATGGGACTAAACATGCTATTTCCACCAAAAATGAGGCAAGAGATCTGTTTCTAAAAGTTTTCAAGGCTTTACCTGCATCAGATACTTGAATTGAACTCTCGTTGGGACTGGCATGCTGCTGAGGTCGGATCCATTGTTTACTGTGCCTCGAGGACTGGGTAATCCTTTGTTTTTGTTTGTAAATCTTTAGGCCTTTTCCTGAGTAATAAAACTGTTTATTTTTGCTTATCTTGATCATCTGCGCTCGTTTCCCAACGTTTTATGGCTTCTACGAACTGTTTTCGACGAGGAGGAAGACAGGAAATGCCTAAAATGCTGTCGTGGGTGCAGATTTTGCTGTGACACTTCTGGGAGTCCGTCTGTAAAGCGGTCCCCCATCCCGAATATTTCACAGGGTTTCCAGGCTTGGGAAACTGAAGGGAACTATTTTAAACACTTTTTTTGCTTATTTAACATTAAAATAACACTGTTGTATGGTAAATTAAGCACATAGGCACATTTTATATACTTCCCTTATAAATGTTTATTTAGAATCTTGTAGTTATATTATTTAGAGAGGGTGCAGGGTTTAGTAATGTTTGTATAACTATACTTGTCATTATAGTCTTTCATGTACTGTGTAGAGATGATAATCTACTATATTAATTAGTTAGTAGTTTGCTTTAATATAAAACTATAATAGTGTGAATTTATAACCAGGGATATTAGTAATTAGTAGTTAGCTGTATACTTATTTTAGTATAGGGTTATATTCTAGCATGGGTTTTTTTTTTTCTCTCTAGGTTATATTCGTAGTAAAATGATAACTCTGCTTACACATTAAGTCTTTTTTATATGTTATTTCTTTTTCTTTTTGCATGCGGTTTATGTATAGATAGCTAATCCAATTATTAAAACTTTCTTTTTTCGTTTTATTTTTTTATATGTACTGTAATATTATATTTTCAATATTGATTTGCTTAAATAATAGTTAACCAAGGAGCTGTAGATCATGACAGTGCTTGTTAGGGAATGTTTAGTTTAGGCTTTGTCGTAGTTAAGTTAGATTATATAGGTCTTAACTGTGTAGCATGTTTGAAATTTTATAATATGGTGTTTTTATATTTGTTTCTTCTCTCTAACCTTTTGTTATTCCATGTTATACAAGACCTATACATGTCCTGGTCCGGGGTTATAGTGGGTAAGCAGTGGTGTAGGACGGGATATAAGGGTTGCTTCCAGACTATGTACGGTTTTGAATTTACTTTATTTTTCTTTTATGTTTTCTCTCCAAAACCTTCATTGTACAGCCAACCTTGGAAATGTGGGAATTAGACTCATGGAACGTTAAAGGGCTCCAGAACTTAAAGAAGAGGAAATTATTGTTACATGTTTTATTGCAGGCTAAGGCGTGGTTTATTTTACTTCAAGAAATGCATTTAATGAATGATCAATGGGTTGATATTAAAAAAAAGAAGTGGATCAGAGAAGTAGTAGCATCGGAAGGTAAGTCAAATAGTGCTGGGGTAGCTATTATTATTAAAGATCAATACAAGGAAAACATTTTGGATTCTAACACAGATAAAGATGGGCGATGGTGCTACATTACTCTTGCATCTACCCTATTTGATAAACCTATTTTACTTTTAAATATTTATGCGCCCTGCAATGATCAACAAATATTTATAACATCATTGTACTCAATTCTAACACAATTTGATAGATATTATGTAATTATTGGAGGTGATTGGAATGCTTACCAAAATCCAAAGTTGGATAGATCTTGCCCACAAAGAGCATTTAATAAGCAGGCTGCATTAGCACAGAATGATATTAAAGATGATTTTTAACTTTATGACCCTTTTCACTATTTGAACAATGTTAATAGCACAAATAATTTTACATTTTATTCCCCATGTCATAAAATGTGGTCCAGAATAGGTTTCTTTCTGATTTCAGGAACATTGATTAATCTAGAACCTATAGTTGTTATAAATGCACGTTATCTCTCAGATCACTTGAAAATCTCACTGAGTTTTGCTAAGGAGGTAAAGGATACCTTGCGACAAAGAGGTTATAATTGGCCGCTTAACCCAAATTTGCTGAATAAGGAAGAAATAATACAAGAAATTACAAATTACCTTAAAGATTTATTGGCTAGCCTAAAGAAACAACAATATACCCCGGATATTGAATGGACGACAGTTAAAACACAAATAAGAGGGATCCTTTTGCAAAAAGCTTATTATTATAAAAAAGTACTAAACAGGGATATAAAAAATTTAGAAACAAAAATTAAACTACTTGATCAAGAACTGATTCGGAATTTTAATGAACAAACAGAGAAGGAACTGCTTAAATGTCAAAAGGATCTCTTCTTAATTCAAAATAGTAGATTAACATTTCAAGAATATAAGACGCTGGTGAGGTATGCTAATCATGTTCAAACACCATCGAGAGCATTAGCTAGGATCATTAATCAATCGAAAACAACAATGCAGATTTCGGAAATACAATTTAATAATATATATTCTAAAACAGAGGATATCATTAATATTTTTGAGGGAATATATACTAGTATTTATGATGAGCAAAAGGATATGTCCTCACACAGAATTTATGAAAATTTTTACAATCAATTAAGTTTCCAAAAATAGGAGAGGATATTCAAAATGACTTGGTCAAACCGATATCCGAAGAAGAAGTAGTATATATAATCCAACATATGAAATCACATAAATCACCTGGTCCTGATGGGTTGACAGTGGAGTTTTATAAAAGATTTGCAGATACTTTCAGTAAGATACTTTCAGTTGTATTTAACTGGGTCCTCTTCAAATTACCAAAACGTCAGTTCGCCGACACGCGGAAGAGGAACGCGAAAGGACCGACAACGCAGTTGACCGACATGCTGAAATCCCAACAGCTGGAAGACCGACAAGGGGAACGTGTAAGCGCGACTTGGTAAGTATGCGATAGTGAGGGATTTTGGATTAGGGAGCGGACAGGTAAGTGTGCAATAGTGAGGGATTTAGGGTTAGGGTGTGTGAAAGGTGAGTGTGCGGTAGTGTCGGAGTTAGGGTTTGGGTAATGTAAGTGTGTGTTAGTGACGGGTTTATGTTTTAGGGTGGGTTAAGTAAGTTAGGAATAGGGTGCAGGTAGGGTACATGTCTGGTACTGTCGGACCTTAGGGTTAGGGGTGGGTTAAGTGAGTTAGGGTTAGGTGCAGGTAGGGTAAGTGTGCGTAGTGTCGGACCTTAGGGTTAGGGGTGGGTTAAGTGAGTTAGGGTTAGGGTGCAGGTAGGGTAAGTGTGCGGTAGTGTCGGACCTTAGGGTTAGGGTTTGGGTTAGGGCTAGTGGATATGTAATGTAGTGTAATGTGTTGTTTACGTTTAGTGTGTCGGTGTAATGGTGTTCGGTGTTTTGCGTTGCCGGTATTGTGTGTTGTCGGTTATTTGGTGTCGGTGGTTTGTGTGTCGGCGAACTGGCATGTCGGTGTTCTAAAGTAGACCCATTTAACTACATAATCAGGAATAAAATTGGTGGTCCTCATCTTAACGCTTCAAAAACTATTTTTATACATAAAGCCAATTCAGATCCCCAAAACCCTGATAATTATAGACCAATATCATTAATAAATGTAGATATGAAAATTCTAACCTCTATTATAGCATCTAGACTGAAGAAAATCATGACTCATATAATATCCAAAGAACAGCCTGGATTTATAGCAGGTAGACAAACCAGTAACAATACACTTACAATGCATACTATGATAACACATGCTAAACAAAATAATCTTAATGTTTATGCCCTTATAATTGTTGCACAGAAGGCCTTTGATAGGGTTGATACAAATTTTTTGTTTGATCTTTTACCTTATTTTAATATTTCCCATGAGTTTGTGCAAATGTTACAAATATTATATAGTAATCCCTATACTACACTGTATATTAATAAAAGTTTCTCTAAAAGAATACAGATTAAGACTGGAACACGCCAGGGCTGCCTTTTGTCCCCTTTATTATTTAATCTTTATCTTGAACCTTTGTTCCTATATATTAAACAGAATGTCTATCATAATGTCCCAATAATTTATGGAACCAAAATATTAATGGCAGCTTTTGCTGATGATGTTAACATTTATTGTGCATCTCCAATATCAGATACTGAAAAATTATTGAAGGCTGTTAATGACTTTTCAGAAGTCTCTAACTATAAAATTAACTTGAAAAAAAAAACAATACCTTCCCTTTAAAAACACCTAAACCTTTTTTGCTATTACCTTTGGTTGGGCAGGTAACATTTAAAGAAAATATTAAATATTTAGGTATTGAATTTTCTACAGATAATAAAGACTTCTACAATAAGAATATTAAAACAATTTGGGACCAAATAATTTCTGATTTTGGGAGGTGGAAAAATTTATGACTGCCAGTATTAGCAAAAGTTTCAATTGTTAAAATGAATGTATTACCACGGCTATTATATATTTTCAGGTCAGCCCAACTAAAACTTTCTAAGACATTTTTTAAACAAATTCATAAAGAATTGGCTAAATTCATTTGGGAACCAAAAAAAACCAGGATTTCTTATGATAAATTAATGACTCCAAAAAATAGAGGAGGACTGGAGTTGCCTAATTTTGAAATGTATTATTTAATCATAAACTCTAATAGAATTCTAAGAATTGCCAACTATGATATCACTAGTACTAAGTGGACACCAACTTGGGTGATCTTGAATTATAAATATATTTCAAAGTTGAATATTAATCCAAAAGCTATACCTTTTTTAGGTAAAGATACTTTGAAATTATATGGTATTACTGAACACATTAAAACGGACATAATTTCTTTAGAAGACTTATTTCAAGCATTAGATCTGGTTCAGTATATGATGTTTTTTCAACCCTTTCATAGGAATCCTAATTTAAAATTGAATAATCAATTAATTGATCTTAAAAAGTTTCCATTAATAGTTAATTTAACTTTGATTGATATATAAATATCTTGAATTTTCGGCCAACCAAATAAGACAAGAATTTAACCTACCTAAAAATTATCTTGTTATTATAAGACAAATTATAGAACTTGCTATAAGTTACTTTAAAAATTTTAAACCTGAAGATGAGACTGTGAATAAATGCTCTGATTTGTGGCAAGCTCTCCAACAGGATATTAAATATATAACAACAACAAATAAATTAATTAAAGAATTTAGATTTCATGATAAAGTTTTGTTATCAAACTATTGGGAAGAGAAAATCCTATTGACAGACAAAAGTATTATGTTAAAAGCAATTGACTTGACTATCAAATCTACTTTTTTTCAAAAATTGATATATACCCAGATGATGATATGGAATAATGCATATTATACATGCCTTACCCTGCATAAATTTAACTCTAAAAACTCTCCAACCTGTCCGTATTGTAAGAATCAACCGGCTGATCTTCTTCATATGTTCTGGAGCTGTAAATGCATATACAACCTTTGGAATTCCCTTAAGATTCAACTTCAGAAGATGGGTTACCAAAGCACAATGTTGTCATGGAAATTTATGATTTTGCATATTCCCCCGAAAGAACTCCCTAGATCACAAACTATTATATTTATTAATATTTTTTTTATTAATGAAGCTTTATATAGCCACAAATTGGTTAGACCCATCTAAAACATCATGGGAAAACTTTAGAGTTTTGGCAACAAGGCATATATTAGCTCATAAACTACTTTTAAATCCGCATAATAAAAATATTAATAATCCAAAAATATGGGAACAGATATTTAATATTATACTAGCATAATACTTTTAACTTGAAGGTATTAACAATTATTTATATGTTTGGAGAGAATTTTGTAATCAAACTGTCTATTACTTGAAATGTTATTAATTACTCTGTTTTTCTTCTATTATTAATGTTTCACATGGAAGCATTCTTGTAAATATTGTATATTTGTTTGGTGTGATGGTTAGTGATATTAGTTAGTAGTTTTTTTTTTTTTTTTTTTAATTTTGTTCTTGTTTTTAATGATGTATGAAAATAATATAATAATAAAGATTTATTATGGGAAAAAAAATCCATATGTTGTGAGGTTCATAGCTGACTTGGTTGTCTGACAGCCCTGTGGCTACACTTGCAGATGTCACTTCTAAAAGTATAAAAGCTACTATTGGTGTATTACATAGCTCAGTTTTGGGCCCCCTCTTATCTGACATCTATTCTCAAACCTTCAGGCCAATACTCCTCGGCTATAGTTATCTATGTTTGCAGACAACTGTAAATTGAGTGTTGCTTTTTTATTTCTTTACTGACTCACAACTGCTCCAACATACGTTAGACTATGTTAACAATTGGAACAAGGATAACGGTCTCCACTTAAATTATGAAAACATGTAGTACAGTGCATGTTGGTAAACAAAGCATTTTCACATCATACCATACAGGTGACACAACTCTCCAATCAGTCACTGCCATGAGAGACACCTTTTGCTGTACTCAGTTTCTTATAGAACCCTCCATGGTGCTCAGTGTTGATCCTTTCAGGCCATGAAAGATCCAACCCACCTTGATCTTCTGTTCCTCTTCAGAACAAATGATTCCTCAAATAGAGAGAAACAACTTAAATCTCCATTACAAGTTAAATAAGGCACATTGATGTTCATAGGTACATACGTTTACACTAGGCTAACAACCATCAGGGTCTTTACAAGCCTAGCCATGCAACCCAACCCAGTTTTGTCCCAGAGTTCCTTGGATGCATATATGGTGGGGTATGTTAGTAAGGAGGTATTTAATGGTTATGCGGGGGAGTATGTTCATTGGGGATTAATTTACTTACTATTGATTTCTGTCCATCAGAGACACGGTGGCCAGACAGGGGGTGAATCTGCAAATTCCCATCCAGTGATAAAGGTTTCATTTGAATAGGGTCAGGGATGAACTCTGCTTCACGTAGTTGGGGAGCTTAGTCCATAGCACTCAGATCCTTTGTGATTTGAGACACATACTGGTCTCTCTAGCACATTCTGTTTATGCTGTGTGTGAGTCAGGAAGGGGTGCAGGTTAGATGGGCCATGGAGAGGTGCCATATGTGCCTTTTGGTGACCTGTATGTGACAGTGGTGTTTGAGTGTGTGCGCACACAGTCAAGCCCAGTGCTAGCCCTACACATATGAGGCAAAGTTCAGGTCCTTGAATCTAGTGTTTCTGGTGCTATTTGTTTTGTGGATGCACAAGAGATCCATCAGAGCTGGATATGAGGATGTTTTATACACCAGGTATAGATTGCCTCTCAGTAAACTGTAGGAGACAGAGTACAAGTTAGGGCCTTAAGGTGATCGGTGTAGGATAGGGTATTCATACTCTGGATTTTCCTGGTCAGGAACCTTTGAGGGTGTTCCAACTGTTGCAAGTGCCTTGTTAGGTACATGCCAAAGGGGAATAGTATTCAATGATAGGTCTGATAAGGGCTGAGTAGAGTGACACTTTAACTTCCTTGGACCTGGATGCCATACCCTTGCTTATGAGTTGGGTGACATAAAATTATTTTCTTACTGTCTTGGCTATGTGTTGGTTGAA
Organism: Protopterus annectens; assembly: GCF_019279795.1. Classification (NCBI taxonomy): domain Eukaryota; kingdom Metazoa; phylum Chordata; order Ceratodontiformes; family Protopteridae; genus Protopterus; species Protopterus annectens. The sequence goes on along the minus strand of NC_056748.1, from coordinate 82,777,174 downwards.
GTCCAGATTACTGTCTACAAATGTTTTCAGATTCCTATCAACTCTTAATTGATGGAGTAATTAACCTGGCTAGAACATTTCTGAAAGGGCGTTATAATGCATTTCTTCTCACTGAGTTTTAATCCATGGTTTTTGGCACCAATCATTTGTTTGTGTTAGAAACACTTGTAGGATGATGGTGTCATAAGGGGGAAGTCTACGATAGCTTCCGATTTATAGTCATCTATGAACTTAGTAATACAGATGTTTTGGCATTTACCTTTTCTTCTAAGAAGTAGATGATAGAACACAGCCCAACTTGGAGCCCTGGTGTACTTCGCTGACTGCTATCCTGGTAGAGATGGTCTCACTGATCCTGACTTCTTAGGTCCTACATGTGTGCCAGCCAGCAACCCAGTGAGTTATGTAGAGATTTATGCCTAGTTCTGAGAATTTGTCAACAATACCTGAGTGAAGTATTGTATTAAGTGCCTTGGCCAGGTCAAGGTAGATGCTATGTACAATTTTCCCCTCATCCATAGCCTTGGTGACCCTCTCAAAGAAGTCTACCAGGTTGAATAGGCAAGACCTTCGCTTAACAAAGCCAGACAGGGGTGGGTCCAGTGTCTGTAGATTGCCAATAATCTTGCTGATCATTTCCATGATAATTTGTTCCATGACTTTGCATATTAGACTTGACAGACTGATGGGTCTGTAGTTCCCAGGGTCAGAAGATGATCCACCCTTATGAAGAGGGATGACTGTTGTGTCCCTCCAGTAACCTGGCAAGTAACCTGTTTTGAGACTGCAGATGAAGAGTGTCTCAAGTGGTCTTGCTAGGTTACATTTTAGGCTATTTAGAAGCCAACTAGGAATATTGTTGGGGCCCTTTAAAACAGTCTTTTTGGCCTTTGCGAGCTTCACCAGGACCTGCTCCTTGTTGATAGTTTGGGGGGTATGCTAGAACAGGGGTAGTGGGGGTTGAAGTCAGACTTAAATTTATCAACCAGTAGATTTGCTACGTCTTTCTGGTCAGTGAAGGTTATGCCATTTATCTCCAGGTCTGCACACTGCTAAGTGTTACCTTTAAAGTTCCTAACATAGCTGAAGAAGGCCTTGTGATTGTTGTTAGCCTGGGAGGCTATCCTGACCTTATAACTGGCCTTGTTGGACTTTTATTCCTTTTAGCTTCTTGTTTAATGGAATCAGAGAGCTTTTGCCTCTATGCTAGTTGCTCTTTCTGCTTTGGGCTATGACTTTTTTCCTTTTATTGCATACTGTTAAGGTAAGGATTCCACCAGTGGGGTTTGTTTTTGGTGTTAGATCTGGGCTTATTTCTGGTAGGTACAGCAGCCTCACTGCAGCCATTTACATGTTTGTACATGATTTCTGTAAATAGTTTTGCACAGGTAGCTGTGTTCTAAGGATTTAGGGGAGCCTTGAATTTTGACAAAGTGTCACTTAATAGGAACTATTCCAAAGCAAACCACATCCTAACTGTTATGGGTTTAGGTGGGGTTTCCTGGCTAATTTTTATTTTGAGGGAGGCAACATTATGGTCCAACCTCACCAATATGGAGATGACAAGGGTGGGGGGGGGGGGGCTAATGCTCTCCCATTTTGGTGAGTACTAGGTTCAATATGTTTGGTCCTTTGGTTAGAGTGTACACTATCTGGCCCAGGGTGTCTGTACTGATAAAGTAAAAAAAAAAAAAAACATTGTACCTGTGAGTTAGGGGCAGTGTACCTTTCCCAGTCTAAAGAGGGGTAGTTAAACTCCCATGAATAGGGTATTTGTTTGGATGTTGTGTACCTCTAGTAGGTCTAGGTAAGAGTTGTGAGCTACATGGGTTATAGAGGGTGACTTTAGCTGGGTAAGACATGGTAAGGAATCTTGTCTATGGAGACTTGGACATGGATGAACTCCAGGGCATCATCCTGTTTAACCAACCTGGAGTTGTACTTGTTTCTAATGTAGATCGAGACACCTCCACCTTTAGCCTCTGTCTGTGCTGTTGTTAGTCTAAATGTGTGGAAGGCACTTTCTACCCTAAGATATCTCCCACCTCTAGAACAAACTTCCACTACATGGCAAACAGAGTAACGCTCTTGACACCTAAATAATTGGATGGGTAGTTTCAGATTCTCTCCTGGTTTAATGTGTGTTGCCCTCTTTGAGATTGGAGAGAACTTTTAAATATGGTTTATTGGCCAGGCTTGTAAAGGTGTGTAAGTAGTTTTCCTAGTACTTATCTTGAGTCTATATGGGCAGTTTGGCCATTTTAGTTTGCTCATTTTGCTACCTCACTAATGCCTTGTAATTCATTACTAACCAGTATTTTACTTCTTACTGTATTCAGCTACTATTGCTTTAGGTCTCTTTTAGACATTATTAAATTCAAACACTGTATTATATTCCTCAAACTCACCAAGTAAACTACTGCTTGCACAACTTTGCCCATATAAAAATACTTCATAGCATCACCCCTGAACTGTTCTCCAGCTATCTTCTCCTTGTTCTTGAATACCTGGTTCATTGAAGCGGTTTCTCTCCTGGACTTTAACTCTCCAAAGTAATCCTGTCCCAACTTTTTTCAGACTCTTCTCAAAAGTCTTTTAGTATGTGCCCTGCATCACTTTTTGTGCCTTTCTGCAAGATTTCTGTTATACTGATATTAGAACTCTAGCTTGGTTGGGTATTTCTTGGAGTTTCTGCTGCCTTATTTACTTCTGTGACCCTTTTACTCTTTGATTTGGATGTTATTTGTGATATTTTACAGCCACATTAAAGTTTATGGACAGCAGACTTGGTCTTAAGCTCTGTGTTTCCAAAGCATTACCAAACAATCCACTTCTGCTGTACTAATGAGCCCAGAAACAAGGCAAAACATGTTATGTCTAGTGGGGTTTGGCTTTTTTTTGGCCTGAATGCACTGGTAAAGACTTAAAAAGTGAAAAGTTATGGGCATTCAGAAGCTATGTAGCTGAAATCACTGCTATGTTCTTAATGGGTCATTTCCATATATCCATGGGTGCCCACTACAGGGTTGTTTAAGATATTACACAGTGAATACTCTAGTTTGACTAGGTCTTTCTTGGAGTTTTTGCCAAATGGCTTGTCTATGCAACCTTTTTTTCCAGTTGTTTGGATGTTATTTGGGACATTATGCAGGCACGTTAATGTTTATGGACATCAAGTTTGGTCTCAAGTTCTATGTTTCCAATGTGTAGAAGAGCAATCCACTTATGTTGTACTGATGAATTCAGAAAAAATGCTGAAACACGACATGTCTTCACCTAGTGGGGCTTGACATTTTTGGCCTGCATATGCCAATTAGAAGCTACTTAGCTGAAACACTGGTATGTCCTTAAAGGATCATCTGCATATATCCTATGGGTCACTTTAATGTATGTGTGTATGTGTGTTCGATGTTTTGTGATCCGGACATATGCTAGTCGGGCATGTGTCCTAGACTCATATACACACACACACACACACACACACGATTCCCCTTCAAAACATCTAAAACCCATAACATCTAAAATCTTAACATCAAAAACCCATAACGTCAAATGTCATAACATCTAAAATGTGCATCACAACATTGAACACTACAAATCACATGAAAATAATATCCCCTCCACATATAACGTCACCAGACTAACAAACACACTTTTTGCTATGTTTCTGCAGGAAACAATAATATTGTTTATTAATTTGTCAGGATAACCTCTGTTTTTAAACATATCACATAAATTCAAACATTCGACTATAAAGTCCTCTGTTTTACTAATCATTCTGGAGGCCCTAACAAATTGGTCTTTTAGAACAGCTCTTTTCTGAGTATAAGGATGGCAGTTGTTAAAATGCAAAAAAACTGTTACTATACGTTTCTTTTCGGTATATTTTAGATATAAACTCTCCTTTTGTAGTGTCCTTTTCTAATAGTACATCTAAATATGCTGTAGAGGTGGCGTTCATTGTTGCTGTAAATTTTTAAAAAGTTGTTGTTAAATTAATGTATGTTAAAAACTCTTCTAACTTCTCATAACTACCATTCCACAAAATAAATATATCATCTAAAAAGCGTAAATAAATTTTGCAATAATTAAAAAATGTTGAATTAAAAACATGTGTTTTCTCCCATATATACATTACTATATTGCATAAAGGCCTCCACACGGGGACCCCATGCCTACTCCTTCGTTTTGTAAATAAATATTGTTGTTAAAAATTATAAAATTATTTCTTAAAATAATGTCTAAGAGTTGATCAAACAAATTGATTCTAATTTGACTTAAGCCCTTTTCATGCAAAAATGAATTAAACCAATCAATTCCCACATCGTGTGGGATAACAGAATACAAATCTTTAACATCAGTTGTAACAACTATATCATTTTCATTATATTCAGTGGAACCAATCGTTGACAAAAAGTAAAATGAATCTTTCAGTAAGTGTTTTTCAATATGTATGTACTTTTTTAAATTACTATCAATGAATTTTGCTATAGGATTAGTAATGGAACCCTGTGCATCCACAATTGGTCTGAAAGGGGGTTTATTTAAGTATTTGTGAATTTTAGGAACTCCAAACATAGTTGGAGTCCTAGGGTAACAAATATTCATATAATTGAATTCATCTATATCTATGTATCCTTCAATAAATAAATCGTAAATAAATCGTAAATGATGCCTCTAATACGTCTGTAAGCTACATTTAGTTCATTAATTGAACTCAGTGTGTATGTATTGCTGTTTATAATGTTTTCTAATGCTATGTTGTAACCATAAGTATTGAATATTGTCATCCCACCCCCCTTATCTGGTTTGATAAATCTAATGTTTTTTGTGTTCTTTAACATATTTAAAGTGTTGTATTCATTTTTTGTTAAATTATAACTCATATTCTTTTTACCATATGCTTCAAGAGCACGAAAATCAAGTTCACACATTCTGTAAGTCCTGTAGGGAATCTCCACACACTTTGAGTTGATATAAGTGATTTAGATTTATATTTACACAATTTTATACACTCCTTAACATCTTTTGATACAAGGGTTTGAATGTGCGAGTGCACATCATACGCTGTCCATTAGTATATACATGTTTCTTAGTATAAACGTATTTGCCATCTGTTCGAGATACAGAAAACTGTTTGGTTACATTATTTCAAAAGGTTTTTTACTAATGCACGTGTGCTGGTTCTTTAACAGTTTGAATGTTTCTAATTGCTTACATCACAGATAAATATTATTTAATTGACAGGAAGTGATGTGTAGACTGTCTGAAAATGTTTGGCAGGAGCCAAACGAAAGCGCTTATTTGATACCTGGATGAAAAGGGCTTAAGTCAAATTAGAATCAATTTGTTTGATCAACTCTTAGACATTATTTTAAGAAATAATTTTATAATTTTTAACAACAATATTTATTTACAAAACGAAGGAGTAGCCATGGGGTCCCCGTGTGGAGGCCTTTATGCTAATATAGTAATGTATATATGAGAGAAAACACATGTTTTTAATTCAACATTTTTTAATTATTGCAAAATTTATTTACGCTTTTTAGATGATATATTTATTTTGTGGAATGGTAGTTATGAGAAGTTAGAAGAGTTTTTAACATACATTAATTTAACAACAACTTTTTAAAAATTTACAGCAACAACGAACGCCACCTCTATAGCGTATTTAGATGTACTATTAGAAAAGGACACTACAAAAGGAGAGTTTATATCTAAAATATACCGAAAAGAAACATATAGTAACAGTTTTTTGCATTTTAATAGCTGCCATCCTTATACTCAGAAAAGAGCTGTTCTAAAAGGCCAATTTGTTAGGGCCTCCAGAATGATTAGTAAAAGAGAGGACTTTATAGTGAAATGTATGAATTTATGTGATATGTTTAACAACAGAGGTTATCTTGACAAATTAATAAACAATATTATGAATGAAGTAGTATATAAAAGAGATAATTCATATTTTACACCTTTATTAAATCAGGTAGCAAAAATTGCATCTAACACATTAAGTTCAAACAACATTTGGAAATTTAGATAATGGCACTAATATTCAAACATCTATTACTCATATTACTACTGAAATACCAATTCATACAGAAGTCCAAAATTTTACTAAGAGTTTTATCACTACTTTTAATTCTGATAGTGGTTTTATAAACAGCATCTTAAAGAAAAATTGGCAGCTTATTAAGGCTGATGTATCATTACATCACCACTTTGATTTTATTCCATCTATAGTATATAAAAAGGGCTTGAATTTGAAAAAAATATTTGGAAAATACATCAAACACAAAACATGGCAAAACATTTAGATGTGGTAGATGTAAATATTGCCCTTATGTACTTGAAACAAATGAAGTAATGATAAACAGTACTAAGATTTGTTTAAAAGAAAAAGCTTGTTGTAATACTGAAAAAGTTGTTTATTGTGCTTTATGTAACAATTGCACCATGTTCTACATTGGTAAAACGGAAAGAAAATTTAAAGAACGTATTGGTGAACACATAAGGGCTATAAGAGATGGGAATGAATTAAATGCTTTAGCAAAACACATCAGCACAAATATATCTCATAATTTCAAATTTGTAGTATTGGATGTCCTAAAAGTAGATTTTAGAGGTGGTGTGTGGCAATTATTGCTAGAAAGGCGTGAGCACCTAAGGTTAAATGCAAATAATTGGCCAGGCTTGAATAACTCTTTATCTATTGCTAGTATTTTAAAGTTAAAATCACTTTTGAGATAAACTTATTCGCGTATAATTTACTTATATTTTTCATTTATCACTATTTGGCATACTATTAATATTTTTGGTATTACAATTACGATTTTTATTGACATTTATTAGGTGTTTTAGTTCTTCTTTTTATGTTAGACGAAGAAAAATATACATACATATTGTTTTCCAGTTAGTTGGACATTAAATGGAACTTAAAAACACTACATAAATGTACAGTATACATTTTTTACACTTTGCACTTTTCACAGTATACATTTTATATTGTGAATCTCATGAATGGAAAGGAATTTAAAAATTCCAACTAGTGATTACTTTGAGTTAGAAATAAAGTGTTACTATCACAGTCTCTAGTACTCCTTGCACGTTCTCCTCCGTTAGTTCTAGTTACACCGAGTGGAGAATATATATATTTCTTAAATTTTTACAAGATTACAATCAAATTATTATGTATATTGAGTTGATATAAGCGATTTAGATTTATATTTACACATTTTTATACACTTCTTAACATCTTTTGATACAAGGGTTTGAATGTGCGAGTGCACATCATACGCTGTTCATTAGTATATACATGTTTCTTAGTATAAACGTATTTGCCATCTGTTCGAGATACAGAAAACTGTTTGGTTACATTATTTCAAAAGGTTTTTTACTAATGCACGTGTGCTGGTTCTTTAACAGTTTGAATATTTCTAATTGCTTACATCACAGATAAATATTATTTAATTGACAGGAAGTGATGTGTAGACTGTTTGAAAAAGTTTGGCAGGAGCCAAACGAAAGCGCTTGATCCTTGGTTCGTGAATTTTACTTGTTATTTTTAATTAAACTTTCGTCAGACAAGTCCGTTGTCTTTTGGTACCTTCGTTGAAGGTTGTGCATCAGGCCTGGCAAGCCGGTACTTAAAAATCAACTGCCAATCATTAGCAGACCGGAGTTCCGCTGTGGCGACCCCTAACCGGGAAAAGCCGAAAGACACAAACAAACCTCACTCTGTTTGCTGATATACTTCCCTTTATAATGTGTGCATTCTATCAGCAGCCAGAGTAAGTGAGAGGGGAGTATACCCCAAAGTTTATTAAAGTACTGTACTCAAAACAGTAAATGAAATGTATGTGCTACAATTACAATCATAAAAGAAAATCCTCCTATCCCCATTTTACCAACCACGTTTTCAAAATAGCACAAAGACTAATAGGTTGACATTTAAATGTAGAATGCACCTCTTTGCACCTTGCAATCCACAAATAATACAATATTGAAAAAAATACAAAATCAGCTCTATGGATGTCTGGAGTCCAAAAACAACCATAATCACCAAATAAACATTTGGACAACGTTAATGGGAAGATATGAGGCACAGAAAAAACAGTCTTAAACAATGTCTGGAAAGTTAGTTCTTTGACAAGCTGTTTGGGTGCTGTGTCCTTGGCAGGAGACTACCCATAGGCTACTGCAGCAGTCAAAATGAAGAACATTAGGCTTTACTAGTCACACTGCTCTGAATGAGAAGGAAAAATAAAAGTTTATAATTACAGCCTGAAAAGCAGTATCAGTATCAATTACTTGCTTTGGGATGTTCCTGCCTACAGGTTATCATATGGTGCCTGCATATCTCACTAGTCCAAAGGGTGCCAGCATCCTTGGTCAAAATCTTACCTAGTTTGAACCAGACATCACCTTCCAAAGTGAATCCATACAGGGTCCCAGCAGTCGCTCCCTGAACTGGCTGTGTGGGATAAGCATAATCTTGCTCCCTGTAATGCACCCAGAAAGGACCCTCCATTGGGGTATAACTAGTGGCAGCCATTGTTATGAATATCATGTAAAATAAGATGTTGGCTTGTGGTTGATATTAGAAATATGACTTCTAGCTGTGCAGCCTAGTTCGATCACAAATCTCAATGCATGTACACCTGCAATCAGCACAAGTCCTCAAGTATGGCATATCAGCAGTGTGTACTGGAAGTTAACTTTACGTCATGTCCCTTGTGCATTTCACTGAAATGTAATTCATAGGCATGTGTGGAACTGAGCCTCATTTAAATACAAACTGGGAAAACTGCTATATATGCCAATAGTTACTAAGCATGCAGGCCCGGAGATCGTTGAGAAGCCAAGCAAATATTCCCAATAGTCCTAGAGCACTGTCTGGTTAAGTGACTTCTCAAGGTTACACAGTAGGCGAATGAAGGCTGAGGGAATCAAACACCATATCACAGGAAGCAGCTCCTTAACAGTTCATAGCCTTAATCTTCTGTGATAACTGACAGTGCCTGCAGATAACATGGACATGCTATCATTTTAAACAACCAGAGCACCAGAAAAAAAAGGAGCTTAGCGGCACCAATGCAGCAATGTAAAGCAAAGTTCTGGCAGCACAGTAGCATATTTTAAACAAGATACAGCCCTGATGAGGTACACAATGTTCTACAGTACTGTTTTGAGATGTATTTCTTAGCTGTGTTGTACATGTGAGCTCTTGTCTTGGAAAAGTGTATATACACATTTATTAATTTGTACTATGGTTCTGCAACTTTTTCATTCTAACAGCCCATATGCACTGTATACAGTAGCTGTGGAAAAGCAGCCCACTATGTGTTCTGCCTACCCCTTCATCATCCAGCATGTCTTAAAAATATATGCTGTGTGTATATGCTGTGGGGACACCTGTAGTGTACCTCCACATATGTAACCCTAACATCACAGGCCATTAGCCCAATGCCACCTGTAATCACAATCTAGGTGGCTTCTGTCCATGCTGCCTGTGAAGCCTCATTCCCCTGTATATCCATGTGGAACTCCGGGCAGTAGGGTTGCCACCTTTTCAAATGGCCAAAGTGGGACATTTTCGGGACACGCATCAGATTTTACAGGCCGACACATACCCACAGTCAATACAAAGGATAGAATTTAACTTTTTTTCCTAAATAAAAGTTTATTCTTGTAGCAGTTTAGTTGCTTATTATGTTTCTTGTAACATTTAGGTATTTTAGATACAGAAATAACTATCTTATGCAACTATTACATAAAATATGGGACATAATTATGTCCTACAATCTCAGGACATTTGCCCTTTTTAATATTTTTTGTCAGGACACAACTGCCCAAAGAGGGACTGCCCCTCTCAAAGTGGGACAGGTGGTAACCCTACCGGGCAGTCACATCTACTGTATATATGCACATAACTCATTCCAGTTATAGGGAGGGATATCTCTGACTTAGCCTTCTCTAAGTAGCATATCATATCAGTGATATCTGCTGTATTCCTATCTTTGCCCAAGGCTGTAATGTTGAGTGTAACTATACTACACCACTGTTTCTAACTGGTAACGTATTGTCTTTAGCAGTTACTGGCCTATAGCTATGTCTTTTGCTTCCACTGGTGTCATCATGTTTTCAGCAGGAGCTGAATGGTAGAAGCTGGACAACTTCAACTACGCTGAGAATGACATCCTGCTACAGGCACTCAGGGCTCATGGTTGTTGCCTTTTGGGAAGGGGGGTGCTCACCAGTAGCTACAGGACCACATCTGGGAGACACTAGTTCATGACATCAATGTTGCTGGTGGGTAGGATCACACCACACAGCAATGTTGGACACATGTCACCAACGTGGTCAGACAAGTCTGCAAGAAGGCATGCAGTAGAGTGGCAGAGAAGTTAACCACGGGAGGTAGTGGGGGAGCACCTCCCACTGCAAACCTTACTAATAAGGAGGAGTTCCATGTGTCCCTGCATGGAGATGATAGAGGCACAGGTATCACAGCAGGAGAAATGAAGACAAGTTCTTGAAGCGGTTGACCCCCATAGGTCTCAGAGGGAGATTACCAAGTAAGAACCACACTGAAAGTATATACAGCAGCACTGCACATAAATGGCATAGACAGGCCACAGATGCCAAAGCATATGTTTCTTATAAGTATGTCAGGAGGGCAGGCAGAGGAAGGACAGCACAAGTTTGTGCTGGTTCTATACTTGTATATTCTGTACCACTGATTGCATGTACAGGGCCTCACATGTAGCATGAACATGAAGATTCACTTTGTTTTGTTTTACGTCCACTGTATATTTCCCAGACAGACCATTGCTGAAGTGACACCAGTACAGGCTAGATAAGGAAGCAGGTTGAGGTTAGCATTTATTCAGGGTGTGACAATGATGCCAAGACAAATACTGATTTACAATGGGATGACACACAAGCACTATCTGTCTGCTACCCGGGTGATCATCTACTCATTATTCAGGATGAAGGTACAGTCTTAGTCACAGCTGAAATACAGGCTGGACAGCATGAGTGCTTCGCATCCCCTTTCGCTGAAGTTCAGCCATGAGTGCGATCACCAGCATTGCACACCCTGTGGTGGAAGTAGCAGCAGCAGGGGAGTGCTTTGCATCTGATATGGGTATACTCACCACACAGCAGCCTAACAGGGGTTTCTGGCACCTTCACATGTCACAGGTGGCCACCAATATATGGAGGTTGCAAGGCTTAGATAGCAGATGTGCAAAGTTATCATCTGGGTACAGTCTGTGCTGCACATGCTGACTTTAAGTTGATTTGTATTGTGTGTGGCTTCCATAAGGCTCTCACTCAACACTACCAATATTTTAGTGAGGTCATAAAGTCAAGGCACAATGCTATGCTAGGTGTCTTGAGGACGTCTATTTACACACAATATCTATCTCAAAGTGAAGGATAGCAAGTGTCACCATCACCACCCTGTCCAGCAGTGATGTCCATGGACAAAGCAGATGCATACATGGATGGTCACACAGATTGGCCATTACAGGGTACATAGTCTGCACCTGCAGGTCTAATAATATCCAATTCCTCCATCTCAGATAATGGACAGAGATGACTGTCTGCAGATCCTTAAGGAGAATAACAACAGCCATATTATATTCATAAAGCAGATGAAAGTATTCTAAGAACTAAGACAAGAGAATGGGAAAGAAGATTCTGCTAATAGTGTTGAATGCAATTAGGAGAACAGATAATAGGCAATAGGGTACTAGAAGTTACTGATGAAAACTTACAAAGGAACCATGGCATTGGGTGCAAATAACTAGAGAGAAAAAGGTAAGAGAATGGAAAAGGCCAACAAGACATTTGGACTGCAGGCTAGAGACTGCCTTACGTGTCAGAGATTGATAAGAGTATAGGCAAAGAGAAATGGAATAATTAGTAGGGCATGTTAAATGTTGCACAATAACTACAGGTGTCAGTTAGTGATGACTAGAAAAGACTGGGAAGAGAGACTGGATAAGCAGTTCACAAGAAAACAATGGGAAGAAGTGTTTGGCTCCCAAACATACAAGACTCGATAAGATTTAGGATTTTTGCTTGGAAGTGCTTGCATATGTATTTTATACCCCAAGCAGACTCCAAAGAATGTTTCCTCAGGCGGATGGCAAGTGTTGGTGGCGTGATGGGGAACAGGTGACAGGGAACATATGTTTTGGGAGTATAATGATTTGGCAGACTTTAAAAATTCTGTTAGAAATACTGGGTGAGCAAATGGCTGTAACAAAATGATTTATTTGAGTTGGGATACAGAATCTGGATCGCCTAGACATAGTAAAGCATTGTTAAGTTTAATTCTGAAAATGGAAATCAAAGTCTAAACCTACTGTACTTGAAGTAGTGAATATTGTAACAGAGATAAATGAACTAGAAGCTGATCTTTAGAAAATGGTAAGAGCAAATTACATGGACAAAAATGGAAATTGTATGAACAATACATGCAAAAAAGAAGTTGTGTACTTACCATAATGTTCCATGTGAGTTCTTCATCTTGCATTCATTCTTACAGATGGGGTTCGGAGCTGATCCTCCGCTCAGAGTCGGCCTACTAAAAAGCTTGAGGTCTTCAGACAGCTCAAGGCCAAGTCCCTATCCCATGATGCACCTCAGATCTTGTTTGCTGCATACCATAATACCATATGTCATTCTATCACTCTATAAGAGAAAGTATAGAAGGGTTGAGCATCCAGGAAGGATCCAGTATCTTGGTATTCGAAAAAAAAAACCTTGGAGTGGGTAGGAGGGTGGGAAGTAAGAATGAAGACGAGATGAACAACTCACATGGAATGTTATGGTAAGTACATAACTTCTTTATGTGAAGCTGTTCTATCTCGCCATTCATTCTTACAGATGGGTAGCGTCCCAAGCATCATCTATCTCGGGTGACTCATGGGAGTATGTTTTTCAGGACAGTAGACCCAAAGGAGGCCCTGTCAACTTTGTAATGAGTGATAAACGTATGAAGTCTTGACCAAGTGGTTGCTGCACAAATGTTATCTATAGGGAGTCTAGCAGAAAAGGCAGAGGATGTAGATACTGCTCTGGCAGAATGAGCCTTAATTTTATGTTGTAAGGGCATATTAACAGCTGAATAAGCAAATGTGATACAATTAGATAACCACTTAGACAGAGTTGTTTTGGCCACTGGCATGCCTTTTCTGGAGTCTGAAAAGGATACGAAAAGCTGTTCAGATTTCCTATAATCTTTTGTTCTATCCAAGTAAAATCTGAGTTGTCTATGAACAGCAAGTTTGTGCAGCATATATTCTAAATTGTTGGAGTGATTGGGGAAGAATACTAGCAAATCAATAATTTGATTAAGATTAGCTTCAGTACAAACTTTAGGCAAAAAGGAGGGGTTAGTTCGAAGTGAGACTGTCAGTATGAAAAATCAAATAAGGAGGCTTAATGGACAAGGCTTGAAGCTCTAACACTCTACGGACAGAGAAGGTGGTTCGAATGGAGGGAGAATAATGCGAGAAAGTATAAAATTCAGATTCCATGGGGTATACAGAGATTTCACAGGTGGTCTGAGATGAAAGGGCCCTTTGAGAAAGGCTTTGGGTAGTTTATGTGACATTATGTTCAACCTTTCAAATCCAAGGTGAAAATTAGAAATGGCAGCAATTTGAACATGGACTGTTGCTGCTGCAGTTCCTTTATTGAAGATCATGGTCAAGAACTCCAGTATAGAGGCCATAGGGGCTTGGTCGGGATCAGTGTTATTTTGAGGCCCATATAAAACATTTTTTCCATTTGCTAGGTATAGCTTCTTCATAGAGGATTTATGAGAGGATATGAGAATTTGCTTAGTCTCATTAGAAATGTTATGGAACCTGGCTATGATGGGAATTGTAGCAGCCAAGCTGTCAGCTTCAGGGACTAAAGAGAGGGATGAAGTTCCCCCGACGAGTTAGTCAGAAGATCTGGAACTGGGTCTAGAATCCAGGGATCCTCCAAAAGATGAAGTCAAAGGAAGGGGAACGAAATCTGACAAGGCCAATGTGGGGCTATTAGAATGATGGTCCTTCCCAGGGCTTTTGCTTTCTGTAGTACCTTGGGTATCAACGGGATTGGTGGGAATGCATAGAGGAGACCCAGAGGCCAATCGTGTATGAGTGCACCCCTTGGGGCTTTTCCCGTAGGGGGAATCAGGGCAAAGTAGCTTCTGCATTTTGTGTTCATGTGACTGGCAAAAAGGTCACAGCAAGGCTGGTCCCACCTGTGGAATATCCTGTCTGTTATTTTTTTTTTGAAGGACCACTCATGAGGTAACAGACTGCTATCATGGTGAATTTCTCCAGGATGTGCATTGCTAACAGAAAGCACTGGGTGGATATAGCCCACTGCCATACTCTTAGGGCCTCGCGACAAAGGGGATAGGACCTGGTTCCTCCTTGTTTGTTCAAGTACCAGACCACTGACATGTCTGTCTGAACTGCAATTCTACCCAGAGGAAGAGAGTCTTGGAAGTATTGCAATGCTAAAAGTACTGCTCTCATCTCTAGGACATTGATATGCAGATGTGTATCTTGATCGGCCCATGTGCCTTGGGCTGTTCTTCCCTGAAAATGCCCCCCCCCCCACCCTACCAGGGAAGCTTCCGTGGTCACTGTGGCCGCTGGTGGGGGAAGAACAAAAGGAAGACCTATGGTGACAGGAAGAGAGGTCAACCACCACTGAAGATCCTTTTTGCATGTGTTGGTGACCATTATAAGATGAGACATTGGGAGCTCTTGGTAAGCCAACTGATTGAACAATAGCCAGTGCAGAATCTGCATGTGCATGCAACCCAGCGATATGGCTAATATTGCAGTTGCCATCATGCCTAACAATTTTAGTACTTCTGATGCTGGAGCCTTGTTTTTGGATATGATATTGCGTTCCTGCTGACGGAGTAGTAAGACTCTTTCTGTTGGGAGTTTCAGCATGGTGGTGGTGGTGTCCAGTTCTGCTCTGATAAAAAAGGTATGTTGCGATTGTGACAAGGCAGATTTTCCTGAGTTTATTGTAATGCCCAGCTGACTGCAGAGTGAAAGAGTGCTGTCCCTGGCTTGTATGAGTTGATGCATGGTGGTGGCGGTGAGGAGCTAATCGTCTAGGTATGGAAACACCTGGAATCCTAAACGTCTCAGGTGAGCCATGACCACTACCATGCATTTGGAGAACACTCTGAGGGCTGTATTGAGATCAAAGGTCAGGGCTTGAAACTGGTAATGATTGGCTCCCAGCTGGAAGTGCAGATGATCCCAGGATGGTCTGGCCATTTTTATGTGGTAGTACACATCCTGGAGATCTATTGAGCACACCCAACTGTCTTTCCCTAAAAAGGGAAGTATCGATGAAGCGTGACCATCTGAAACTTCTCTTTCTTGACAGATCTGTTTTGTCTGCTGAGGTCCAATATAGGTCTCCAGTCCCTTGTCTTTTTTGGAACTAAAAAGAATCTTGAGTAAGTTCCGGATCCTATCTGGTCTGCTGGGACTGGTTGGATGACTCTTTTTGTTAGCAACAATCAGACCTCTATTGTTGCCTGTTCCATGTAACTGGGTGGAACATCCGGTATTTTTTTTGTCAGTGGAGGGGGTGTGGTGAAAGGAATGAAATATCCTCTGGAAATTATACTTTTTACCCAGTTGTCATTTTAATTTGAGCCAGATGTCTGAATACAAAGATAAGCGACCCCCGACTGCCTCCAGAGTAGGACAGTTGGGCCACCTTTCAGGAGCGCTGATAGGGCTTCCCAAAGAAGTGATCTCTGTTGCCCTGGTTTTGCGGACCCCCTCTGCAGTGTGGGTGGCATCTTCCATTATTGCCCCCCTCTGCCCCTGGAGGGAGGTTCACCAGGTTTATCCTGAAAGGCTCCTTGGGCTTTGTGGAACCACATCTTTCCTCCCCTTTGACCCTTGAGGTAGGGTCTGGTAGGGGTGGAAAAACGGATTCTGACAGCAGACAGAGTTTTTCCTTCCTGCTCACACTTGGTCAAAGTTTCCTTAACTTTGGGCCCGAAAAGGGACAAGCCATCAAAAGGGGTATTTACAAAGGATGACTTAAAGGGCTCTGCGAAGGAACACAAGCACATCCAGGACTGTCTCCTAAGAGCAATTCCTGTACCCGCTGTCCTGCTCGTTCCATCAGCTGCATATGAAACGAGGCGCATGGACGAGTTCACTATGGAGTTGAGGGTAGCAAGCTGGGAGGCAACTTTATCTGAAGCTTCTGCAGCTACTGTACCCTGAAGAGTATCTCCCAGCTCTTTAAGGAGATCTCTTTTCAGTCTAGTAAAGTAGGTTAGATAGTTGAGCAAATGCAGCGCAAACGTTGCTAAACTGTAAGTGCACTTCCCATCTCTATCCATGATCCTAGAATCTCTGTTAGGAGGATGGATAGAAGAGGAAGTTTCTGAAATTTCCTTTTTGGTGGCTGCCACCATCACCATGGCATCAATTGACACACCCTTAGTAAGAAAAGACTTGTCCTGGGGGGGCAGAAATAAATTTATTAGGCCACCTGGGGACAGGCTCCATGGTGTCTGGAGACTCCCACACCCTTCATGGGACCAGCTGCATAAGCTCATTGAAGGGCGGAGTCACCCAAGAGGTGGAGGGCTGAGACCCAAAAGCCTTCAGGAGAACCGACTCATCTTCAGTAGGGTGGACTGTCAGTCACCTCTCTGCCTAAGGATTTTTAATATCTCAGCAAATGAGATATCCTCAGAGGGGGACCATGGGGAGCCTTCTGATTCATCCAAGTTGGTATCGGATGTCAGGCACTCATGTGGGGAGAATAAATGCTTCCTTTTACAGATTCTCTTCCTGGGAACCTCATCAGTGGGGGCTTCTGGGGAGTTCTCAGAAGAGCAGGGGCCACCCAATGGGGCTTCCTGAGGCTCTGGGTCTCTACACTTGGCAAGGATCTGTGAAGCAGAAGCAGACACAGGCGCTTTAGTGGAGGAGGTAGCCAGACCTGAAGTTGAAGAAGTTTTAGGAGACATAACTCTCCTCATGGCTTCAAAGGCTTCTCTGCTCCAATGAGAAGGGCATGACGGATCCAAAGAAACCATCGCTAACCCCGGCACCAGGAAAGTGGGCTCTGAGCCAGAGGTAGGAGCTGAGCTCATCTGAGCCGAAGCCCCAAGAGGCATACCAAGGGAAGGGAAACTACACAAAAAGCTAGAAGAGCTTATCTAAATATCTAAAGATATAAAGCAGAATTTTTTATCAATAATATAAGATATTTTCAATAAAATAAGGTTTGTACTGGCCAGAGCTAGTGAGAACCTCCGATCTATTGCAGCGGCAAACTAGATCTGAGGTAACTCTAGGTGCATCATGGGATACGGACTTGGTCTAGAGCTATCTGAAGACCTCGAGCTTTGTAGTAGGCCGACTCAGAGCTGAGGATCGGCTCCGAACCCCATCTATAAGAATGAACGGCGAGATAGAACAACTTCACATGTAAATTTTAGAATAGGAGGAGTGATACTTAAAGGAAAGCAGGCATTGAGCAATTTATGTAATGCTGAATTGAGAATAATTGTACAGATGAATATACATGATGTATAGTGTGAACACATTCATATGGTTTGTTTTCTTTTATATAAATGCATGTTTGCCTATGTTATAAATGATAATAGTTAAAATATAAAAATGGGGAGATGTCTGACAACCTCCAGGGACAGGACAACTAATCAGAGAGCACTACACTGATCTCATTCCTGCAGTACCACAACATTCCTATCACGGAGGCCTCTAGTCCAAACACATGAAGTAGACACAGTAGCCTTAGACCATGGTCACATAGTTGCAGCCTTTCCCAGTTATGATACTTTAGTGCCACCACCTCCCTGTCACTGGGGAACACTGTGTATGACAGAAAGTACCACTCTTTGCAAGACCCTTTGGTCATGTATTGCAATCCCCTACTTGTCACTGAAGAACATTGTTTATGACACAGAAGAGACATTGTTTAGGACACAGATTACCCCTTGCTTCAAGACCCCATCTCTGGCCACCCACCCAGGCTATGATGTCAACCTGTGGAAATGATGATGACTGTGACCCACATTACACTCCCTCCTGTATCCTGTCTTTAGAGATGTTTCATGCACAGTGTGACTCTGCCATGCATTGCTCAGCACAGCCTTTAACTAACACCATATGCATCATATCTGTTCTGTGTGATAACATGCTGCCACCGTTTACTCATTAAGAGCCCACAGAGTTAAACCAAATGCCACTACTTCATCTATGCTGCCAAATACTTTGCCTGATACTGTATGCAGGGTGGACAACAGCTTCTCATTATCTAGTGTCCTCACTGTCATTGTTGGCTGAAGTTGGTGTGTTAACTTTGACTGGAGTTGCTGTAGAGGGTCTAGGGATGGTTGGTTGGTCTGTATGCTACGTAGTAATCATATCATGTAGCATACAACATGATACAAATATGTTGCAAGGTGTGGCAAGGACATACTGCAGTATCTCCACAGATGTATCCAGGAAGTGGAAGTAGGCCTTCAGGAGACCAACGCTCTATGATGTTTCTGGTTTGTGTGTGGGTGGTGTCATACTGCAGTTCAATCATAATATGTAGGTTCCTTATGGGAGTCAGCTAGGTTTCAGTGGGTATCAAGCATCACCTAAAACAAAGTGGGAGCACATGGTGGTGAGACATTTGTACAAACTGGCTTTGGCTCTGAATATGCCTGAATGGCACAGTGCATACATTTTCCATCTTGGTGGCTCTGGAGAAATACATTATGCAAGATTTGGCAATATATATGACTAGTATGCCAGATTTAGGAATCCTCAACACTGTCAGGGTGCTGTGCAGACACAGTAACTGTCACATACTACATAGTAATTGATAGAATGGTACTCCTTCTTATTGACATAAAGCAGACCATAGACAGCAGGTGAGATCTTTGTTGCCTCATTGTGTACAATCTATAGTATCCAGTGCTTTGGGAAGGTGGGATGTCATATAAGCCATGCATGGTGGTGCCCCACTTCAGTGTGGTGGGGAAACAGATATGCTTATCCATAAGCTGAAATAGTACATTGAAAATACATGGATAGTTCTGCATTCAGACACATGTGATATGCCTACTGTATCCACTTTTGCCTGTGGAAGATTCCTATAGTTACTACAGTTAGTGCTACACATACAGTGCTATCCAGTGTATATCAAGTCCATGGACTCTTTCCAATCCCGCTCATCAGCAATACTTAACAGGCAAAGCCAATGAAATATATATGTCCACTTGAAAATGGTCTGTCAGCTGCTGGCCAGTGGTACTGCTAGTACCACTGCTAGTACCACTTTTAGTCACAATGCCTGACACCACATCACATGACCAGGAGAGATGTAGTGGCACTTATAATAAATGCTCCTGCATGATCACTACTACTGCTGCTCTTAACATTTCATCTGTTGCAATACTGCAAATTCTTGCTTGCTTCTTCATTTTATAGTGATGCACAACTAAGCATCTGCTATTCTTTACATATATGAATCTTGCCCTGCTTTTAGGGGCACTTAATTGCATCTCATTATCCACTCATTAGGCTGTGTGTTGTCATTTGCATGTACCTATTTCCATACTATTTTCCTGACTGCTCAATAACACTAACTGGTACTATGAATCCCAAAAACTTTGTATGTGGGCACATCCTGCACAACAAATCTACTGTGTATTATGCAGGCTACCTAAGAATACCATACAGGGCAGCTTTTGGTGATTCAAAACACTTCCTTTTGTTATTCTACTTGATCTGAAGGGTATTTCAATACTTCAAAACTGTTAGAATAGTGTTCCTGTAAGATAAATGTCTGAATCTTGAAACAGCTCTCCTCTTGGCAGACACCTCCATGGAGTAATCTTGGTATTTCTGCACCTTTGATTGAAGCATGTTGACATCATGGCCTTCTTTGGCAGCTCTTGTCAGTGAGGACAGAATATCATCTACCTAAGGAACCAGTAGGCCTTAGGTGGTGGCTTCAGCAAACAGTGTCTCATTCTCTTATTATTGGATGATAAAGTTTTAGTGTTGCTGGCAAATGTTCCGAAAAACTGAATAGGTGCATTCCCCTCTGTATTTTCCTTCAACCCACCAACTTTAAATTATTGCATGTTTCCAGGTTTGCCATCTCATCTATTTTTTGTTACATACTCATACCAAAGGGATAACCTGGGTATAAGAGGAGCTTATTGAGCCCACAGAAAATAACATCTGGATGGCCTCAGAGATAGTCATACAAACTATCTGTTGACTCAGCTGTGGAGGGTGTGAGTATGACAGTCTCCTAGTTGTTTTCAATAAAGGTGAATAATCACTGACCTTGTCTGGGGGCACTGGCAGGAAACAGAAGGAACACTCTACAAAACTACTGAACTTGACAGACATGGCCTCTCTTGAGGAGACAGTGACAGAAGCAACTGGGTCCATTTCTGTACTTGAGGTTATTCTGGCAATGAAGTAGTTCCATGCTGGCAAGCCTGCAAGAGCAGCTGACTTCCACAAAGAAAGCATTGAAGATTGTTGGCCTATCACTCTTCAAACACCTTTACAGTGCAGCACTGACGATGGGAAAGGCAACCTGACTTTGCAAACTGGGAATGGTGGTTCAAATTTTTATTTTATTTATATATACATATATTTACACTTTGTTGACCAGGCTAATCAACATGGTCTCTTTTCAGGGGACAGCCAAAGTAGTATTCATACTGACTAGGGACATTTGGTAAAAGCACTAGGGAACTTCACCCTCTCATTGCAGTAGGGAATATCATGCTCAACTCTTGCTGTAAGTACAGTGATGGCTGGAAAGAGTTGTGTAAAGTAAACATGGTGCAGAGGAATGAGGCAAAAGTGGTTGTTGGAGAAAATATACTTTTAGAGGATGAAGCATATTTAGAACGTTTATTCCAGTGAAAATTGCTTGAGGGTGCTGTAACTGTAGTTATAGCAGGAGCAGATACACAACAGGAGGTAATTGTTACAACTCTTCAATCAGGAGGATCACGGGGTTGACTTCTGCAGGAGTTAATACAACAAGATGAACCAGAGAATGGTCTAGAAGTATCATGGGGAGACATAATGAATGGAATTTTTGAGGATGACAGTACTGAAGGAAAAAATGTGGGAGAAGAGGAAGAGAATCCGCAGCAAATATGCAGGCAGACTAAGCAGACCTGATAAGTAAAATGAGAGAGTAAAAACGGGGGGGGGGGTTAATCTGCAGCAAAAAAGGAAGTATTTAGCAGGAATACAAGCTGAAAAAGAAACCTCTGGTTGGATAAGAGGCATAGGACAATGTGATTGTACCTTTGGGAATAAAAGCATCAGAGGTAAAACCATTTATATTAATCAGAAAATAAACTTTTTGTAACATTATGTTTGAAATGAGAGAAGGTCTAGAAACATTTTAAATGGCTGTGCAAAGAAAAAAGACAGTTTTCTTTGGAATATGTTTGTTGTGACTGCACATAATAAAGAAGCAAGAAAAAATAAATATACAGTTTAGAACAGTTTAGAACTGATGTTGAAAACAAAGTTTACAGAAACATTTGGAAAAATTATGTCAAAGTGTTATGGACATAATGAAAGTATTAGATAATACAGAATTGTGGACAGGAAGGTAGGAATATTCTGTTGTACTGAAATGGATTAATTGTAAAATACAGCATTTGTCCTTAATGAAAAATGTGATAAATGATGTGTGGTTTGTAGGGGAAAAGGACATGATAGTAGAAATTACATTAGCAAATGTTATAAATGCAAAGAAGTAGGACATTTATGGATATATGGACTGCCCAAATGAAATAAAATTTCTGTGGGGCAGGGAGGGTAAATTATAGTGCTACAAATCTAAGAAGAAGAATAAAAAGTAGAATTTCAAGAGGGAAGTGAAAGATATAATGAAAAAACTCAGTTAAAAAATAGAATTTAGTGAAGAAAGTGAAGTGTAAGGAGTGAGATGGCATATGGTAAAATGAAGAAATACTATTGGTAAAAGAGTTGTTGTTGGTGGTAAAAGAGTAAGAAACAGAAAAATAAAATTTAAAAAAATGAATTTGAAAGAAAGAAAAATGGAAACAGATAATTTCGAAGTAGTTACTTTAAATGTAAATAGTTTGATTAATGATATAAGAAGACTGATGACGTATCAGTAGTCTGCTACAAACTTAATAGACATATGTTTAATTGATGTAATATTTTTGAAGAAAGAAAAAAATGAAACAAATGCAATTGTTATAGGGTAAGAATATTGTGTGGAATATGAGAACTGAATGATGTGCAAGAACTGCTATGTTATGCAAAGAAGGAAGGGTTATTATTATTCATGTAGTAGTAAAGGAAATGAGATTATCTGTTATAGACATGAGAGGCAACCATTCAAAATAATCACTGTTTATGCTCAGGTAAATGGCAAGGAAAGAGAAGCACCCAATTTGGTGAAGCCTTATACATGGGTAACATGAATATTACTGTAAATAGACACTTTAATTGGGATATAAGGAAAGAAGAGGGGAATTTTTCAAAAGACATTACAAAAATAGAGAGAACTGAGTATAGGAAAAAAGAGAATATATGTATATAATAAATAATTTAAAAACAAAAATACATTATATAAATTTTTCTGAATCTCTGTATGAAGTAGAAGAGATCTTACATAGGTAATATTTTCTGATCATGAAACAGTTTTGATAAAATTTAGTACAGATGAAGATTAGATTAGGATAGGGAAAGGAATAAAAAGTTAAAAGATGTGCACTTTAGGGAGAAATTTGAAAAGGCTAAAATGATATGGAAATAACATTTAACTGCCACATTTATGTATAGAAATGGGACCAAGTGGTGGGAAGAGAATAAAAGAAATAGAGTATGAAAAACATCAAGAAAAAATATTATAGAGATAATATATTAGAATGTAACAAAGTAAAGGAAAAATGTAGATTTTGATCAAAACAAATAGTAAGCAATACATGAATAGAGAGTGAGAATTGCATGAGCAGAATAAAAAGAAAATACAAAATTTAATTAAAAAAGCAGCAGTATCAAGTTTGGGGTAAAAAGAAGCATAACTCACTCTTAAAAAGTTAGGTGACAAAATTTGATTATGAAGAAGTTGAAAAATAAGGAGGGAAATTAATAACAGATCAAAATAAAACTGGGAAGATAGTTTCTTGAAGAATAAATATGGGGAAAATATAAGAAATGAAAAGTAAAATGGAAATGTGAGGAATTTTCAGAAGAGGGGGATGAAAGACTGAGTAAAGAAGTACAGAAGATGTGAAAATATGTTGAAACTGGTTAGAGAAAATTAATTGTTTGACAGATGAAATACATTATAAATGTTATAAAAGGATGGTTGAGAAAAGTAAAATTATTTGTTAATGTTGAATGAATGGAAGAAAGGGGGTTTTAGAGAATATAATGGGCTGGATTCATGAATGACTTATTTCCACAGTAATGTGTGCATGTCTTGGCGTGACACTCTAATGATAATGTGCTATTCTGTATTCATTAAATGACTCTATATGTCATGTACAGCCACCAAACAAAGCTGAACAGCACAGTATGCTAATTAAAACATAAGCAGCTGAATTATTTGCAAATTAACCAATCCAATATGGTGGACCCATTCAAGAAGCTATAAAGCAACTATGTTGAGATGGTGTAGCCCTTGGTTCTGAACACCAAAACCAAATGGAATACAGCCACCATCACACTTAAAAAAAAAGGCAGTGTTAGGGACTGCTGCTGCTCTCTTGCATGTGTATGCCCAACAGACTCAAAATCATGCTGCTGATACTGCAGATATACCTTGTCCAATGAGAAGAAGGGTGTTCAGACCCTGTTTAACATATCATGGCTTGCAAGATATTGAATTAGTAGAGTGATACAGTGTTGATAGGGAAACACTACAGGAAATCTGCAACCTCTGCTGCCCCCACCACAGACCCCAGGGAAACTGAGAAGAACCTATACCAGTGGAAAGTAAGGTATGTGTAGCTTTAAGGATATTAGTAACTGGCACATTCCACAGAGCCATAGGGAATATACTCGGTGTCACAGACCTCACCTTCTGGAATATTTCACCAGTATCTAAATGCTATACTACAACATGCAAGGGAGTACATCTATTTTCCATGCACAGCTGAAGAGAGAGAGGAAGAACAATGCATAAATTCTGTGCTGTAGGACACTTTCCCGAAGTCTTGGGGACCACAGACTGCACTCACATAGAAATAAAAGCCCCACCTGGTGAATAGGGAAGGACATATATCAACAGGAAGAGGCTCCATATGTCCGAAAGATCATCCTCAATGTCCGTGCGTCAACACAGGCAGTTATTACAACTCACGCATATGCCACACCTGATGGCTTTACACAAGGCTTCATAGGGGTGATGTTCCACAAGGCCATCTACTGGATGATGCAAGTTGTGCACTAGAACCATAGTTCATGACATACATCAGAAATGCACACACACCCACAGAAGGATACAATGATGCCCATGTTCAAAGTAGAAACATGAAACAAGTCATGTTTCTGCTGCCTAGATACCCGGGGGGGAGGGGGTGCCCTGCAGTATGATCCAGACACCTGTGCAGAAATTCTCACAGTCTGTGTCATGCTGCAAAACATCATTTTGAAGAAACAGCTACAAAAGAGACTACAAGGGTCAGGACCACACATTCCTGGACTAGATGCATGGCCAGTACCTCCCACACATACAGATGAGAAATTTGAGGGGAAAACTCCAGCTGCAGAGGAAGCTGGCAGACGTAGGTGTACACAATATCCTCTTTCCATGACAAAGAGGCAAATGATAGCACACACTCACCAGCAAAGGAGTGCACATAACCTAAGGGCATACAAATATTAAGTGATGTCATTCAATGTCCACAATCATTACTTACCCATCTAATATCTTTTCATGGATATAATCAGATAAAGAAAGCCTCAAAGCACAAGACTCCTAATGGCAATAATGCCAAGGTAAGTGTAGAATATGTAGTAAATGAATAAATGTGCAAAATGACAAACTACCTGCATACTGTCAGTATCGTACCTATCCACTCTCTGCATCACACATATATGCAACCCTAAGTCAAACAGAAATGAACAATGTCCATAATAACTTCATCATCATTCTCAGTGTTGGGGGGATGCACTAAGAACTGCCATATGCGCAGTATTGTAGCGGTGAAATTTCAAAATTGTACGCATCACAAATTGCGTATTAAAATACACTTCCAAATATGAATATGTAAGCAGTGTGTAGACAGGACAAACATAAGTTGTGCTGGTAGTGCAATTTTAATCTCCAAGTATCTATTAACAATGCTCTGTATGTATGCAATCAGACTCCCTTTGTTCCACTTTCATAGCTACACCATTACCATCCTATAGTGTAGATTCAGCCCTCTGAACACTGTGAAGCTGCAAATGAGATTTAAAATTATTGTCATTCCTGAATACCAAAAAATCACTTGGTGTAGGGGATGTAAACATGGTGTGGGTAGCTACATGATTGCATGCACATACAATAGGATTGCAGGGAGGGAAATTAAAAACTGTTAGCTGCTATTTGCTTGCAACAGTTTCTGATTGCCCTGGCTACAACAACAAGCAATACTGAAGTGACTCTTCTCTCTGAAATGATTGTATCTTGCAGAGCAGACTTTCAATAAAAAGTTGTAAGTACCTTGAGAACTATGAGAACAACCATAACAGCAGCAACATCCTTGTAGTAAAAGAACATGGTCCACCCTCTGCTTAAAATCTGTCCGAAATGCTGAACAGATATATTACACATTGAAACAAAGATGCAAATAAATGGCCATGACACTGCATTTCTATAGTTAAGCTGTGATGAGGGGAAGATGCTCATAAAATAAAGATAATTAGTAGATACCAATGTTGGCAACCTGACATAAAAATGATGTGGACCATTATTATTGTGAAGTATTGTTCAATATAACATTGAAATAGACATTTTGAAACAAATGAGAAAGTAACATTTTCTAGTTCAGTGTTCATGGCAAAAAGGGATAAGAAACACAACTGAGTGTGTGTTGTTACTGCACTGACAGAGCTAATGCATATTTTCTGAGCATATGATCAGGTTGTAATACATACAGACCTAGGAAACTTCACAATCCTGCCTTTTCATATTTATTATCCTGTATGTATTACTACTAACAATTGTCTATTACTTTTTTCTTTTTATTTGTATGTTCCTCATTTGTGCTCATTTTGGCAGATTGCATTGGTGACTGCCAGTGTTTTGAGGCAGTGAATGAGAGTCACTGTCCAAGGTACACACTGAGAAATGTAACTGATCTTGCCAGCAGTATTGCATTACATATTCACATAAGTGTACTTTGGTACAGCACTCTGAACAGCAGTAAGACAAAATTGTTGTGTGGAACAATACCTGCAGTGTCAGGCTTCATAACACACTTCTTTATCCCTTCTCCCTCACTCCTTTGTTCTACTGACTATTCATTAGGGTAATGGATGCAAATGTTATGTCATGGCATTGTCTGTCTGCCATTGCTTTGTGAAGAATAAAAGCTACATCTTCCATTGACTACATGGAGTATCAGTGTCCCTTCAAATGTTTGACTTTGACATGTGTGAAGTAGGATTTCCTTGGTGGGATTTAGAGATACTGATCAAGTCTGTAAACATATTTTTTCTTCTTGACAACTGTTCACATCCAGCATTAGGTGAAACTCATGTCTGTTTTTATAACTGTCTTTCCCATTGCCTATGCATCTCTCAAAACCCCTTCCATTTAATCAACCGTAGTGCTCAGCATTTGCATGACATCTGGCAATGTGCAACTGTAGTATGCCATGCTAAATGGCTTTTCAGGTGTTATTGCACAATGTGGTCAGTGTTTGCCTTACACCTGATTGTACACCCAGTTAACTTGTGATTTGCCTTGAAGCATGTCTACCTGTAGTAGGCATAACAAATTATTTCAGTAGCTATTACATATACATTTCGACAGGAAATAAATGCACAATAGCCATTCCTTGGTATTCTTAAACTCATGATAAACAGTTAATATAATAATCACATTCTGACACTCTTTGCAAAATCATCTGCATAATGGAGTTGAACTCTGATTCAACTCTGCTCTTTCATTTAACTCAGAGAGTTTACACTATGTGCCACAGAGCAATTTATGTTAACAGATGGCTTTTCTCCACTAAGTACTTTCCAGCCGTGCATCACCACTAAGCCTGTTTGCCCTGTAGAAGGCACACCAAATGTAGCATTTCACTGTTTCCTTTAGCAGAGAACTGTGTTTGCTCACAGCATACCATCACGCAAAAGGGAAAGGCAAGCAGAGCATTTTATTTTTGAACTGAGTTTGGAGCTAAAATGGAAAGATATAACAAAACATACCGAACAGCACTAAACACTCTTACTTCACAGTTCCATTTCAACATCTCATAGTATCATCATGCATGTGCTAACACTTTGCCAACCTTTGCACAAATATGTTCCTCACCATTGTGCTTTGGGAAGTGATTTGGAAGAAAAATAAGTATTGCTACTGGATGATATTACTTCATTACATGGAAACTGTGCAATGTACTGATGTGAAATGCAATGAACTGTGTTGTTAATTGACCACTTCATTCTGGATGTTGGCTCTTCATTGCATCACTAACATTTACAATGGATATACAACTGCATACAGCCTTGATGTACAGAAATCATGTGTTATCCGTCCTGCATTGGAACATTAAGTTTTGCTTGGTAATGACAGGCTACATTGTCCCGTCACAAACCAGACAACACATAAAACACAAAATCAGTGTGCCGCACAATCACAGCCCTTAAAGCAAAATAACATACCTAACACACTAGTAATAGGTGACTCTATAGTCAGGCACACTGACGTCGCACTCACTAGGCTGGACAAGCAGAAGGTTACTGTTGGCTACCTGTCGGGAGCCAGAATCCGCCACATAACACAAGCAATCAGGTCACTCCAGAACAAGTACAAATATGACTCTGCCATTGTTCATGTTGGTGTGAATGACCTGAGATGTACCTCCCTGGACTACATGAAAAGAGACATGGAAGAGCTCTCTGATCATGTAGCCCAGGCTGGTATGATCCTGACCCTGAGTAGCATCCTGCCCTCACCAAGAATCATACCTCAGTATAAAGAAAAAATGATCAATTTCAACAACTGGCTGAGCTTCTGGTGTCATTCAAAAGGGAACCAGTGTCTGTCAGCCTGGGACGACATGCTCGACAAGCTGCATTGCTTCGCAAGAGACTGGTTGCACCTGTCACCCCTAGGCTTTTGAATACTGGCCAAGGCTCTTGCTTCCCCCAATAGTGCCTTTTTTAGGCAAGGCTGAAAAGTCAAACCCACCTCTGTAAAAAGCACAATTAACAAAAAACTGAGGGTTATGCTACTCAACGCCAGGAGTTTAAATCTCAAAATGCACACACTCAAAGCAGTCCTCAGTATGGAGAACGTCGACATCTGTGCAGTAACTGAAACCTGGTTCAAGGCTCCAGAGAGCACCCCAGCACTACCAGGCTACAACTCATACCACACGTTTTGGCCACAGAACACGGACTGAAACACAAAAGGAGGGGGTGTATCCATATTCATCAAGGATACCTACACCTCCAGGTTAGTGGCACAGCATAATACCTCTGAGATCATCCATGTGCAACTAACATCAGGCAAATCTGCAATGCAAATTGTGGCCTGCTACAGATTACCTTCCATGACCCAGGACCACCACTCCACCTTTCTGGAGACACTGGAAAACATGAAGGTCCTACCAAACACCCTAATATTGGGTGATTTCAATTACCCTACCATTCACTGGGAAAACTACTCGAGTACAAATTCCCAGGCCCAGCGCTTCCTGGAATGCATCAACTCAAATGCCCTGGATCAGCTGGTAAACTCCCTTAACACAGGTGAAGACATATTGGACCTGGTCATCACCAACATGGGCGACAGGTGTTCCACACCGGAGGTCAATCCGTCACTGGTTAGATCAGACCATAAACTAATCACTCTGGATGTCACACCCCACTACCACCCCCAACTAAGGAAACCACAGTAAAAAACTTTTCTAAAGCAAACTTCACCTTACTTAAGAAAGTAAGTTTCACAGCCCCCACGCTAAAGGATAACGCTGCCCAAGATGCAGAAACCTTTACAACTGCACTCAGTGAGCACCTACAAGGATACATGGATCATGCCATCCCTAGCAAAACCAAGACTCACTCCTCTAAGAGAAGGAAACCAGTTTGGTGGATCCCTGCAATAAACAGGCTATACAACAGAAGGAGGAAACTAGTTCAGAAAAAAAAAAGCAAATCCCAAGAAGGAAAGACATCCCTGATCAGTATCAGTAAGAAACTGAGGTCTCTCATGAAATCATCCAAGGCTAACTTCGAAAGAAAAATAGCCAAGGATTCAAAAGATAACCACAAAGCCTTCTTTAGCTATGTTAAGAATCTAAGTAGCAACTCTCAGATATGCACTGAACTAGTGTAAAATAGCACAAAATATACTGAACCTACTGATACTGCCAACATCCTGGCAGATAGATTCAGTGCAAACTTCACCCCCCTCTCACCTCCAAAAGGGCCCACAACAATACCAGAAAAGTGTAGTGTCCCAAAAATCACAGACGCCCAGGTGAAAACAGCCCTTTCAAAAGCCAAAAACACAGCGTCAATGGGACCAGATGGTGTCCCAGGCTGCGTCTTGCATGAACTACAGAATGAACTATTCCCCCACCTAAACACACTGTTCAAACTCAGCCTCTCCACAGGCTACATGCCCATAGAATGGCGCAAAGCAATGGTTATTCCTCTCCACAAAGGAGGAGCCACAATTGACCCTGGTAACTATCTCCCTATAAGCCTGACTAGCCTGATCTGCAAGGCTATGGAGCGCATCATCATGGAAATCATTAACAAAGACATTGGGAAGCTCCAAACACTTGACCCAACCCATTTTGGCTTTGTTAAGGGCATATCATGCCTACTAAACCTGGTTGAATTCTTTGAGACAGTCACCAAAGTCATAGATGAGGGAAAGATGGTTCACACAGCCTACCTTGACCTCGCCAAGGCTTTTGACACCATTTCCCACTCGGGTATTACAGAAAAACTCACCAGCCTGAACATAAACTCCTACATCACGAGATGAGATGCCAACTGGCTTAAAGGCAGAACTCACACGGTAAGAATAGCAGGCTCCAGGTCCGACTCTAAACTAGTCACAAGTGGTGTCCCACAAGGCTCGGTCCTGGGACCCCTACTGTTCGGCATGCATATACTTCTCAGAAGTACAGGCAAAAACAGGAGGACTATGACTAATAAAGTTTGCCGATGACTGCAAACTGGGAGCCATAACTGACTCTCCAGCTGACACGGACATTCTCCAAAAGGGCCTTACTGAGACAGACACCTTGTGTCAAAGTCATGGCCTTAAGCTAAATGCCAAAAAATGCATAGTCATCCCATTTGGGAAAAACAAAAAACCCACGAATTACCACATAGGTGGCAGCACCCTTAATACATTTCCCTAAGCTTTGAGAAAATCAACACCATAATGGGATCAATGAATGTGCCATGATATAAGTGCATTGCAAATTGTCATATGTTTGGTAAGAGATCTGGGGACCCAGGTAGATAGTAATCTCTCCTTTGACAATCATATTGCCAAAGTAGTTATGAAATCATTCTATGTGGCCCATCTAATTACTAAAGGGTTCACATCTAGAAATAAAGAGGTTATAGTGCCCCTCTACTCGTCACTCATTAGACTCATCATAGAGTACAATGCCCCATTTGGGATGTACCTCACAAGACACTTCCAACAGCTGAAAAGACCACAAAAGTACCTCACCAAGAGGATTACTGGTCTCAAACATATGTCCTATGCAGCCCAACTGAAAAACCTCAGGCTGTACTCAGTGGCATATCGCTTACTCAGAGGTGATCTCTGCCTGACTTACAAAGCCATGTCCAACTCAGAATTGATGAACATGCTCCACCTAAAGAAATCCAAGTCACTGCGAGCCACGTGCTATAGTGAGCTAAACCTCGCCACAACAATAAATAGAACATGATGGAGGGATAGTTTCCTGTCACAGAGACTCCCCATGCTTTGGAACAAAATTCCAAATTATATCAGGCAGAGCCCCTCACTAACACTCTTCAAGAGAAACCTTGACGAGTGGATGGGTAACAAAAAATACACCCCTAGGATCACTTCATTGGCTCTGCTTGACAGAGGATCAGTTAATTAATCAATGGGGTGGTGAAAGCTGACACACACTGGTTAGGCTTATAAATGCCCTCGGGCAGATAGCCTAGTACCTACCTATGAACCTATGAGTACATACCATAGCTAATATCAGTAACTTTCATTTTTGTTTACATACCATCATCATAACCTGAGGTACATGTCAGTGTCAGTTCCGCAGTATATACTAATGACAGCATAGCTGACATACGTATATATTATTGAGCATAGCACTGACTTTACTCCATCATATCAACAAGTATGGATTTGCATAAAACCTTCAACATCACAATATTGTCTTAACACAGAATGAGACACTAATCTTATCTACACACTACATTGTCAGACTATAAAGTCAGATTTCTGCAGTGGCATTTGCATTAAGTACTGTCTCTTCTAGATTGCATAGCTAGATGGGTAGGGGGTTCTAATGTCACAGCAGTCAACATGTGTGTGTATCTATATGCAAGTGTGTATGGTGTTGGAGTTACTTTTAAACTGCAAAGTGAGTACACATCAATTTCAGACCCTTCTCATGACATCATCTTCTCTGCTAAACCACACTGATGCCATTCTGTGTAAAGTGCACTCACACTGTACAAGTCAGATTTCTGCAGTGGCACTTGTGCTAAGTACTCTGTCTCTATATTGCCTAGCTAGATAGGCAGGGGGTTCTACTCTCACAGCAATCACCTTCCTTGTGTATGGAGTTGTGCAGATATGACCCGAACTACTGCTGTCCACAATACAGTAGTAGCCTGGAGTTCATTTTAAACTGCAGGGTGAATCCACATCAGTTTCAGACCCTTCTCCCAAAATCATCTTCTCACCACACTGATGTCATCCTGTATAAAGTGCACTCTCATACTGTATAGGTCAGATTTCTGCAGTGGTGCTTGCATTAAGTACTGTGTCCTCTAGATTGAATAGGTAGGTAGAGGGTTCTAATCTCATGGCAGTCAACTTGTGTGTGTATGGAGTTGTGTAAATATGACCTTAACTACTTCTGGTCTTATTAAATTAGAAGCCTGGCATTAATTTTCCACTGCATGGTGAGTCCACACCAGTGTCACACCCTTCTCCCAACATCATCACCTCAGCAACACAAAACTGATACCATCCTCTATACAATGCACTAGCACACTGTATATGTCAGAATTCTGTGGTGGTGCTTGCATTAAGTACTGTGCCTTCTAGGTTGTATAACTAAATAGGTAGGGTGTTCTAATCTCACAAAAATCAATGGGTCCATTGCGCCATGGGAGGATTATCTCTGTAAGTGTGATCACTTGACACCAACTCATGAAAAACATTTACATGGTGAGATCAATCCCTCATCCTCTTTTCACTCTGCCCACAACACACAATGTCTGCAACACACTGATGAGGTCATCATGTCAGTAATGCACTCTCATAACACAAAAGTCAGATCTGTGGCTTGTGCATATAATACACTTGTGTGCAGGTTTGATAAGTAGGGAGTTCGAATACAGTACTGACTCTCTCCTCAGTGTGTGTATGAATGTAAATGGATATCTGAGTGTGTAATACCTCATAGCATTGACAACCTTTAGAATTCCACATTGCTATAGAAGTCATTATTTCACATACATCTCCTTTGCATGCCACAGCTGATGTTATCCTTTCAAAGATGCAGTATAACTCACATGCACTCAGATTTATCCTGTGACATGTGCATACAATACATTTGTGTAGGTTGTTTAC
Source organism: Protopterus annectens (assembly GCF_019279795.1). NCBI lineage: Eukaryota > Metazoa > Chordata > Ceratodontiformes > Protopteridae > Protopterus > Protopterus annectens. Next base: position 82,744,075 of record NC_056748.1, on the reverse strand, counting down.
ATACATATGTAGGGAGCTCTAATGCAGAAATGACTTGTCTCTGGTTGTGTGTTTCTTCCTCTCATTGTGCAGAACAGGCTGCAAATACACATATGAGGTATATCTATACAGTGAGATGTGCACACAATTTTTAGGAGAAACATGAAGGTAGTACACCATGGTGATGTCATCCAATGAAATATGCAATGTCACAGTCATCAAATAAATCTGTAGTTGCCCTTGTGTTTCAGCAAACCTTTATTTCCCTGTGATGTTAAATATATAATTAAAATCCTAACGCTACTGCTTACAGTCAATGTACATGTTACCAACATCTGCTATGTTGAGGTGTAGTTGTTGTTTCCTGTTATGAGTTTATTCTAATTTTTTTAAAGAAAGGCTGTATTGAAGACTGGTGCTGTCATTTGAACAGACTGTCGTTACATCACAGTTGTAGTGAAACACCTCCTCAGGACTGAGGACATGAGATGAGTAAGGTATGTGTTCCAATACAGGATTATATTCACACCGGACATGATTGTTGTTCTACCATCACAGTGACAACAGCAGGGGGCTACAGGTGGGTTTGGGTATACCTAGCATCAGGCAATGTTGTCTGACATACAGCAAGGGTCCTTCAAAGTAAATACAGGGATACATATTCCTTGATTCATACACATGTAATGTAATGCTTTTACGTAACCAAACATATGACAATTTGCAATGCACTTATATCATGGCACATTCATTGATCCCACTATGGTGTTGATTTTCTCAAAGCTTAGGGAAATGTTCCAAACGAGCACTGAGTAACTGTAAACATTTGTATCCTTAACAGTTCTGCATGAAAGGACCCGCCACCCCAATTATACTTTGTATGTATAGAATGGCCGAGGCCTCCCCATCAACTTTTGGCAGATAAAATTTATGGCCAGACAATGTACAGCTGATAAATGGAGTTCAACTGCTATGATAACATTTCAACTGTGGTAAATATGATCAATAGCCATCTTGTTATTTGGAGACGTTGTACATTTTGATGTTCAATTCTTGCATAGAGATTCATTTTGTGTGAATGTACTGATGTCGCACAACAACCATTACATCACATCAGTGTTATCCCTTGAGATGTTAAACACATGTGAATGTAGCTTTGGATTTCCTGAAATTACACATTTGCTCTGCCAGTGTAATGGTGAGAGTGGTACCATGGCACATGCATTGAGTACTGTGGTGTGTATGTGTGTACTCCAGTTCTTGAGTGGTATGTGTACAGACTTACAGAGAAGCCATCCTTGACCATGGAACACTGATATAGGACTGATCACATTTGTGTGCAGATGAGCATACTCATTTAATTGCTATCAGTCTGACATGCTCACATGACATTCATTATCAGGTATCCTTTCTTAATTTACACATTAATTGTATTTGTTTGTCACAATGCCCACTGCTACCTACTGCAGCAGGGGTCAACAGAGCATAGCTGTAGGAAATACATTGCATTATGGTGTGGGGTCTGCATCTGTTGTTATGTGTCAGCACAATAACTGTGTCAGGCAGGGGTGCCTTACACAAGGTTATTACGTATGTCATACTTTGCTCCCATATTTGTAACACCACATACAGGATGTATAACTATTATAATATTGAGGTACATAATTTCCTTTCAGGGTGATCCTCCTAATACATATGTTAGACCTCTTTCTGTGGCATACACAGTCAATACACAGGTCAGTGTTGACACTGATGGCATGGTCTCAATTCTTGCAAAAGGTAATTGTGGCTTCTGAGACCTTCCTATTTTCCTACATGTTAGATGGACGTAATGCACACTGTGCAGATATCCAATTGTGTATGTACTGTCTTTGTGAACTGTCATCTCAACTCAGCATGTGAATGACATTTATATGTCATGTAATTCTCCTCTGTTATGATGTGATTTTATTTGACTGTCACATCCTATAATATAATGTCTGCTTTTATTTGTCTACTTCTGCGCAGGATTAGTGACCACCATTATTTATTCTGACATACACATTGCAGAATTTTATTATTAGGAAGTTGTCTTTGTGACACAAGCATCTTCACATAAATTACTGTATTAGACTTGTTACCCTCCCCCTGACATCTTCCTGTATACATTTCTTTGATTTCTGTGTACATTATCCTCAGTATGATTTTCCTGTCTGCTAATTCATCCATTATTACCCTTGCTGTTTCACATCCCCTCTTACTTATTTTTGTATTCACGTTTCAGTTATGTGCACAGTATACTCAGTGCACTTTGCCTGTTTGTGTACAGCATGCATTATTTCCCTTGTGCAGCTCTTCCTGCTGTCCATGCTTAACAGGTTTGCCCACAGACAAACCTGTTTGTTTACTGTGTGTGCTCATGCTGGCCAACATGGTTTCCTGACTGACAATACTGTTGCTGGCAACAGAATTGTACTTATATTCATGCTAGTGTGATGAGCAGCATGCATATGTGATTAGCACTGCTGCTCATCATGCTAATAAGCAAACATTGTGTAGGCTTCATGCAAAGCCTCCATGATTGTTCTTGAATCTCTGGGAATATCTGTGATGGTATAAGATTAATATGGAAAAACGTAGAAACAGAATTATTAGAAGATAGATGACATTTCATTGATGAAAACAATACACATGAAAATAGAAAAAAAAATCTAAAAAATAGAGAGAAGGATTATAGACTCATAGGTTCATAGGTGTGTACTAGGCTAATGGCCCTGGGGCCTTTACAAGCCTAGACATAGGATTACCCTGGCATCGTGTCACCCGACCTTAGTTCCCAATCCCTCTGTCGAGTAGAGCCAATGGAGTTATTCCCAGGGTGAATTTTCTATCTCCCATCCATTCATCGAGATTTCTCTTGAAGAGGGTCAGTGAGGTGCTCTGTTTGACATGTATGGGAAGTATATTTCATAGCATGGGCAGTCTCTGGGTTATGAACCTGTCCCTCCAGTACCTTCTATTGATTGTGGTAATGAGGTTGAGGTCTCTGGAACGTGTGGTGTGGAGGGATTGGGATTTCTTTAGATGTAGCATTTCTAATAGAGCTGGCTCAGACATGACTTTGTAAGTCAAGCAGAGATCACCTCTAAGTAGGCAATATGAGACTGAGAATAGTTGTAGTTTTTTGAGTCTGTCCATATAGAAGAAGTGTTTAAGGCTTAGGATCCTCTTTGTGAGGTACTTTTGCGGCCTCTCCAGTTGTTGCAGGTGTCTAGTGAGGTGCATGACAAATAGAGCATTGAACTCGATGATTGGCCTAATAAGAGAAGAGTAGAGGGAGACAATGACCTCTTTCTTCCTGGATGCAAAACCCTTAGTAATGAGATGTGCCACATAGAAGGACTTTCTGACCACAGTGGCAATGTGGTGATCAAAAGAGAGGTTGCTGTCAACCTGTGTTCCCAGATCTCTTATAATAACTTCTGTGTTTAGTGAACTACCATTGATATGGTTATTCATGGGAACTGGGTTTTTCCCAAAGGGGATGATGACACATTTTTTGGCATTGAGCTTAAGGCCATGGTTCTGACACCAGTCGTTGGTCTCAGTGAGGCCATTCTGTAGGATGTCAACATCACTTGGGGAGTTAATAATAGCTCCCAACTTGCAATCGTCTGTGAACTTTGTCAGCCAGAGTCCCTTTGTGTTGGTCTGGACTTCAGAGAAGTAGATACCAAACAGGAGAGGACCCCAAGACCAAATCCTGTGGGACTCCACTCATGACTAGTCAGCTACTTTCACAGTGTGGATTCTATCTGTGAGCCAGTTTGCAACCCACCTAGTGATATAGGGGTTTATGCCTAGCTTAGTGAGTTTTTCTATGATTCCTGAGCGGGGAATGGTATTAAAGGCCTTGGCCAGATCAAAGTAGGCTGTCTCATATCACCTACTTAGAGGTGATCTCTGCTTGCCTTCATCCACAGCTCTGGTGACTGACTCAAAGAAGTCGACCAAGTTGAGCAGGTATGATCTACCTTTCATAAAACCAAACTGTGTGGGATCCAGACTTTGGAGTTTCCCTATATCCTTGTTTATTTGGTCCATAATGATGCATTCCATAGCTTTGCATATCAGACTCATCATGCTAATGGGGCGATAGTTCCCCAGAGTCTGTAGTCACTCCTCCTTTGTGGAGTGGGATGACTGCAGCAGTGCACCATTCAGTAGGGAAAAAGCCTGAGGTGAGGCTGTGATTGAACAGGACACACAGGTGAGGTGCCAGTTCACTCTGTAGATCATGTAGAACACAGCCAGGGATATTGTCAGGTCCCATAGAAGCTGTATTCTTGGCCTTGAACAGTGCTGTTTAAACCTGTGCAGCAGTAATACTGGGTGCCTGTCAATCTACTGGTATTGTGATTGGTCCTTGGGGAGTAGAGGGGTAAAGTTGGCACTGAATCTGTCAGCCAGTATACTGGCAATATATGTTAGCTCGGTATAGGAGGTACCATTGTGCAGTAGCTCAGAGCAAATCTGGGTATTGCTGTAGAGATTCTTTACATAACTTTAGAAGGCCTTGTGGTTGTCTCTACTATCTGCTGCAATTCTGTTTTCATAGCTAACTTTAGAGGATTTGATGAGGGATCTCAACTTTTTGTTGAGGCTGATATGGGAGTTTTTCCAGTCTTGGGACTTCACCTTATTCTGCATCAGTATCCTCCTAATGTTGTAGAATTTCTTTATGGCAGGGGACCACCAGATTGGCTTTCTTTTTTTGGAGGAGAGTGTCCTGGTTCTTTTGGGTATGGTGAGATCCATGCATTTGTGTATGTGTTCGTACAGTGCATTGGTGTATGATCTGGCAGTCATGCAACTATTCTCCATTTGCATGGGTGTCGTGAAGTTAGCCACCTCTGTTTTTAGGAACCCAAAGTTAGCTTTGGAGAAGTTCTTCATGGTGGTTACCTTTGCAGGGGGAGGGGGTTGGGAGGGATGTGGATTTCCAAGGTGATTAGTTTGTGGACGGATCTAACCAGGGAGGATTTGACTATTGGTGTAGAGCAACAGTTGCCCATGTTAGTAATGACCAGGTCAAGGATGTTGCTACTTCGAGTGGGGGTAAGAACGAGCTGGTCCAGGGCATTGGAATTAATGAATTCCAGGAAACGTTGGGCAAGTCTATTGATACATGAGTAGTTTTCCCAGTCAGTGGAATAGAATATGAATAAAAGCAATAAGTGAAATGTCAATTACAGTAAAATATAGAGTACTGTATAAAAGAAGAAGGGGGAAAAGTTAAAATTATAGGATGTGATGCTGAAAATACACATGATAATATGAGAGAACAACTATTGGGGAACTTGGGTTCACATAATATGATAGATGGATAATTAGACTGATTAAGACTGCATATGAGTGAGGTATGACAAGAGAATTAGTCAATGGATGGATAACAGGGAAAATGAAGACAAAGAGGTGAGGTAAGGTTGGCTCCTTTGTTGTATAATATTTAGATTAGTTATGAATATAGTTATGGGACTAATTAATGTTACAGAAAAATATATATATATAGGAATATATATATATATATATATATATATATATATATATATATGGAAGAAATTATAATTCCACTAATGATGGTGTATTTAAATGATATATATTTATTACTAAAAATATTAGATGAATTACAGTAGTAGTCAAAAAAGATGGGGTATACTTTAGTAATAAAAAGATAGAACATATAGGTATAGTTTTTGGAAGTTATAAAGACATGAAAGAGCAAGGAAAAAGTATTTAAATGAGACACAGCATATAAGTAAGTTATGGAAGAGTTTTTATTTAAGTATTAATAATAAAAGTATACTTAATCAGTTATGTGTTAAGTAAGTTAGGTTATTTTGAATAAATAATTTGTCCAGAATTCCAAGATAGCAGTACATTGATCAACAGCTTGACGTCAGCTATCCCACTGTGAAGACAAACTGAGAAACTGCAGCAAGAAAGTATGTCAGTCTGAATATAATTTAGTTACTGGCTAGTAAGTACACTTCCTGAATGTCTGCAAAGAAGAAAGTAAGAGAGCCAGGAACAAAATCAACTAGAAAAGGTGAAGAGAAAACACTGACTGGGTGGAATTGTTCAGCTGTTCATCAAAAAGCAATTTAAGCTCCAGCTTTGGTGCAAGAAATGGCTTCCAGTAATCTAGAGGAAAAATAAGTCAAATGTGCTCAGAGCAGATTAAAATAAATGAAAAAAATGAAGGAGTACATTGACTCAAATAACAAAAGGATGAAAAAAATAGAAGATTTAAACAGCTATTCAGATGAGCTGACAAAATTGCAAAACTCAGAAGTTCAAATAAAGAAAAAGCTGGCCATAACAAAGCAGTCAAGACTTTTAGGAGTAAAGATGCAAACCTAAGAACAGAAAGAGTTTGTCCTTTTGCCATACTTTTGTCAGAACCAAGTATTTAAAACGTTAGAGAGTAGAGTGTTTGTGGAAAATTATTACTCACTGTACATCAACAGAAGAGAAATACATTTATTGCAGTAATCAGGGAACACCGAGAGGCAGGTGTGAAATTAAAGCTGCTGTATCCAGCTGAATTTACAATATTTTTTTACTGGGGGATCAAAGTCATTCTTTGATGCAAAACAAGCTAAGGAGGAAATGCTAAAGTTTGTCAAACAAAAATGAGCCATCATGGAGAAGGGGAGTCTGCTTCTCATTCTTCTGATAATAAAGCACACAGAAAGTCTTTGCCAGTGAAAACTTTTGAAGTGTTCCTACGAAAAATGTTTGAGAGACAGAGAAAAGATCAGGAGATGACCAGAAGTATCAGGAGCACCATGGAAATGAACTAGAATCTGGAGCTGGGAGAAGGAGATGAAATGGAAGAAGACCAGCAACTTGAAATTAGTGAATAAATGTGAGAAGGCAAAGCATCAATCACATTTGTGAAATATGGTTGTATAAAAATAAAGTGGATTGAGTGGACTTTTGTTGACTTTGTTAAAATTGTCTGCAACTGAAAAGCACTGGACTTACTTCATGTCATTAATGTTTGCAAGGACTCCAAGGGGGGGAGGAATGAAAAAGGTAATTGTAAGTAAAATTATTTTTTTCTTCATAGTATTTCTGTGAAACTTTTCACAGTATAAATTTCATATTTTATAGTGAAGTATTTTTAGTTGCTCTTGTATGTAAAGTTACTAAAGAAAACAGATGCCTTTTCCTTTTCTTCTTCTTTCTTTCTTCTTTTTTGGTATTAAGAAATGTAGGCATTACAGTGCAGAAAAGGAAGAAAAGCTAGACAAAAGCATGTTTAAGTTAATAGGCTGTAATCTTGATTTGCTGAGGTGGGTACAAAAGTACACATTCATAATATATGTAGAGCTGATATGTTTTCTGTGACTTCTGCATGGATGAATGTCTGGATTAAGACCCATCCCTTAGTCTAATAACAAATTTGAAGTAGAAACTGGTAAATATGAGAACACCAAATATAATGAAACATTTTCCTTTAGCAGTAAATGCTTCAGTTTGTCTTTCAGTCTACAACAGAGGACTGCATTTATATTTTTTTCTCTTGCTTTTCCATGGAGGTAAGCTGGTAATAGGGCAATAAATGACATAATACTGGTTTCTTCATGGCTAAGTGTTTAAGATAAAAAAAAAGAATAGACTCCAATTAGTGTACGTAGAAGCACAGGTAATAACATGCATCTTAGCATGGATAACCTCAATTTCAGGTTATCTAGAGCTTATGTTAGCAGCTATATATTTGGCAGAAATGTTCCTATTAGGAGGATTAAACTTAATTATTTGAAAATGTACATAGTTATGTGTGTTTATATTAAGTTAATAGTTTCTGGGGTGTGTTTGGTTTCTTGCCTGATGTTTTTTATTAAAACAAAAAGTCTTTGTGACATAGGTTCCAATGTTGATGATGATGAGAGAAAAACTGTATAAAGGATTGACCTGCCAAACATTAATGGGTGCATGTATCACAAAAGCTGGAATAAGACATTTAAAAAAGCTGCCATGCATAATAGGTGAGAATAATGACTTTTTACCATAATGGCGACTCTTTCCATATTATCTTGGAATGTTAATGGTCTCATAGGGTTATACAGAAAGGAAAGAATACTTAATTCTATTTCGAAATGCAGAGTGCAAATAGCAATGCTATGGAAGACACATTTGTAAAGAGCTGAGCATGTGAATTTGATAAAGAAAGGATTTCAGGATAGTTATTCTGCAGAATATCAAGGACAAAGGAAAAGGGAAGCACTTATATTAATTGCTAGAAAAGGTCCAGTAGCGATGAAAGTGGGGAAAAAGACAATAATGGTGGATTTGTAGTAGTAAGGGGTAAGTGGCAAGGCAGGAAGATTACACTGGTATGTATTTGTATTCCACCTAAAACTGCTGTTTTAGAGCTTAAAATATGGGAGAAATAATCAGCTTTCAGGTGGGCATATTACTTATAGGTGAGTACTGGAATTTGTTTTGCAACAATGAGGCTGTATCTGGGATCCTATAAGGAAAATAAAACAAAAAGAGGGCAGATGTCTGAAGAAGTTTATGAATATATTTCATATGAAAGATGTGAATTCAGTAGCTGGAACTCTGACCGAATTTACATATTATTCCCCATGGTAAAATAACTGGGCTAGAATTGATAGAAATTATATTTCACAGGAACATGTCCATTTAACTGAGAATGTTTATATAAATCCAATAACTATTTCAGATCATGTGCCAAAAATTACTAAGATAAAAATTCAGGGTAGTGAAGTAAAGATGAGACACTAGTGCTTCCCCGCCTATCTGTTAAAAGGAAAGGAATTTAAGGAATGGGCAGTAGAAATTATTTGGGAGTTATTAGGGAAGCTATAAAGTACTTCAGAAGTTAGAGTTAGTGAATGGGATAAACTGAAAGTGGAGTTTAAAATAGGATAGAAACAGAAGAAAAGAGATCTGGTTAAGAAATAATAAGAATTATTTAGAGGGGCTGACAAAGATTAAAGTACTGCAAAATAAGGAAACTCTCAGAGACCAAGAGGAGGTGCAATTGTAGAGTGCTAAGGAGCAAATAAGGAGCACCAAGATAATATTCATGAGTTTAGAAAGATTGCTTGTAAGTACCTGTTTTATAATAACTCCAGAACACAAAAACTTTTAGGATCAAAAACGAACAATACCAATGGCAATACTAGAAGTCTGTCTACTGAAAAAATCTTTATTGTGTTAGCGCTTTCATGCACATAACTGTGTGCACTTCTTCAGACACATATTCTATTGAAAAATCATGTTTTATAAACTAACCAATTAGGGCAAATTGATATCACATAATTGCAATTAAGCCATAAAAAAACATTTAAATGGACAGCTACTATGTTAAAACATACTTGAAATACAAAATGTTAAAATAACAAACCTAGAAAATCATGTATTGTGGTATGGCAATTCCAACGTTAAACCTATTATTGAACTATACCTGAGTATGTTATACTAACATATTTTTTAAAAAAGATTATATTGTGTATACATAAATAAATACATAAATATATATAGATACACAAATAAATAAATTTTTAAATACATATATGAATAAATCCATACATCTAACGCTCCAGTGCTTTAAGTTTTAGTAAACATTTGATAGAACAAGTGTCGTTAATGCCTGGATAAATATGGGCATTAGCAAAAACTTTTAGCACAACAACTTAGGCAACAGAAAGTAGAAGGGGTTGTTGCAACTTGGGGGGCCTATAACAAGAAAAATAACCAGAGATTCTGTAGAGGTGTTAAAGATATTTGGAAAATTTTATAAAATTTGTATAAAGCAGAGAAGTGAGGAATTAAGAACATTCAAAAATGGAAATATTTATGGAAGATTTAGATGAGGCTCAACAACTAGCAATTAAGACAGGATGAGCTAAAATGATATATAAGCAATCTACAGGAAAGCCTTCAGGTACAGATATTATTCTGTTGGAAGTTTGGAGGGAAGAAAGTTATAAAAATGTGGAAGGTTTTGTTTAACAGTATTTTAAAAGGAGGGGAAGCATCTACATCCTGGAAAAAAATCTGTGGTGGTTGTAATATTTAAAACAGTAAAGACCCATATGATCCAGCTTTATAAAGGCCCATCTGAATTCTAAACCATGGCTATAAAAAGTGTTTTTGTCTTGAATGGCTATAAGAATGGCAAAGGTGATGCCAAAATTAATATGGACTAATGTGTTTGTGTGGAGAGGAAGCAAACATTTGACATTAATAGAATGATGATCCTGAGGGAAGCAGAATTTAAGAAAATAACATTGTTATTGCTGGGTCTTAATGCAGAGAAAGCATTTGACAGAGTAAGTGGGGAATTTATGTGTAGGGCAATGGAATAATTTGCAATCCCTGATACAATAATAAGGTTAATAAGAAGAATATATGATGGATCAAAGAAAAAAAACAAAGTGAGAGGGTTCCTCTTTGAAGCGTTGTGTCTGACCAGACGAACCAAGCAGGAGTGCCTTCTTTCTCCTGTGTTATTTGCCTTGTATTTAGAACTACTTGCAAAGAAAATAAGGGACTCAGAAATTCACGGATATAATTGGTACACTGTTCTAGAAAAGTTGGCATCATTTGCAGATGATATTAATTTGTACCCAATGAAACCAGAAAAGGGCACCTCAGTGCCTTGGAATATTCTGAGACAGTTCTGGGTTTTATGGATATAAAATTAAGATAAAACAAATGCTATAAGTGTAAACTATGCACCCACACATGAATTGGCCCAGCAACACCAATATTTATGGGGATATGAGAAAAAGAAATAGGAATATGGATTAAAAAGGATTCAGCTATGACAGCTAAGGATATGTGTGAAGAGATTAACAAAAGATAATACAAAAACAGAGAAAATGGACACTCTTGCTTATGGATATGGATAATAAGATACAAGCAGCAAAAATGTTTTTAGTTCCTATAGTTTTATACACATTAGGCATATTTTTATCAGCCAAAGGAGAAGTTGTGGATAGTAATAAAAAGTAGAAAGAGTTTATTTGAGAGGGGAAGAAGGCACAAGTCAAGTGGGCTAATAAACACAAGGCACAGAGTTTGATTCTGAATTTGGGATATTGGCTAGAATTAAAATGACCCTTCAGGGCAGTTAAGTCTAGTATTCAGCTATGAATATATAAGTTCATCCTCTCAACAGAAATAAGGGAGGTTTAGGATTACCTTATTTAAAGGGATATTACAGAGCTACACAGTTAAGGCTCTTATACATAACACAAGCATAAAGCTGTAAATAAAAGTAGGAAATGATGATGATGATAATGCAGGGGTAATTCAAGAAATAAGGAAAGAATGGGATATGGACACAGATGCTTAAGGAGAATAACAACAGTCATAAAGAATATTATGTTCATAAACTATCAGAACATATACTAAAACTAAGCCAACACAGGGATGGAGAAAGGATATTTTATCCACAGGGTTGACTAACAAACAGTCAAATTAGGTAGAAGGCATTTGTAAGTGATTCAGCGGCTTGAGTACTGTTTTCCGCCTCGGGGCCTTAAAGGAGACCACACTAGTCTTTAGAAGTGTGAAGTCGGCTTCGAGAAGTTCTTTACTGTGGTCTTTTTATTTCAGGTGGGGTGGGATGAGGACCTCCAGCGAGATTAGTTTGTGATCTGATCTCACCAGTGAGGGGTATACTTCGGTGTTGAACATTGTGCTCCCATGTTCGTGATGATGAGATCAAGTATGTTTTCTCCTCTTGTGGGGATGGTGACTAGTTGTTCCATGGCATTTGAGTTTATGAATTCCAGGAACTTTTGGGCTAGGGTGTTTGGGCTTGAGTAGTGTTCCCAGTCTATATTAGGGTAATTGAAGTCACCTAGTATGATGGTGTTTGGTGATACATTTATCCCTCTAGTGTTTTCAGGAAGGCCATGTGAGGTTCCTGAGTTTGTGAGGGTGGCCTGTAACATGCTACAATTTGCAGAGCAGTCTTGCCTATGGTTAATTGCACCTGGATGGTCTCCGATGCATCGTCGTTGCCACCAGTCTTGAGGTGTGGGTGTCTTTGATGAATATGGATACCCCTCCTTTCTTGGTATTGTCCGGATTTTGGGGCGGAACGCATGATAAGAGGTAAAACCTGATAGTGCTGGGGTGCTCTCAGGAGCCTTGAACCAGGTTTCTGTCACTGCACAGACATCGATGTTCTCCATACTGAGAAGGGCCTCGAGTGCGTGCATTTTGAGATTTAGACTTCTGGCATTGAGCAGCATTACCCTTAGTTTTTTTCCTTTTTGTGTTCTAGGGTGGTAGGTTTAGAATTTGAGCCTTGCCTAAAAAGGCACTATGGGGTGGCAAGAGCCTTTGCCAATATCCGGAATCCCAGGGTGACAGGTGCAAGCTGTCCTTGGCAGCGTGGCTTGTCCAGCATGTCATCCCAGGCAGACAGACATTGGATCCCCTTTGAATGACACCAGAGTTTAAGCCAATTGTTAAAGCTGATCATCTTATCTCTGTATTGTGGCATCATTCTTGGTGAAGGTAGGATACTGCTCAAGGTCAGGGTCATACCTGCCTGGGCTACATAATCAGAGAGCTCCTCAATGTCTCTTTTCATGTAGTCCAAGGAGGTGCGCCTCAGGTCGTTTACACCAGCGTGGACAATGACTGAGTCATATTTGTACCTGCTGTTGAGAGACCTGAGTGCTTGCGTTATGTGGCAGATTCTAGCACCCGACAGGCAGCTTACTGTGACCTTCTCCTTACTCAGTCTGGTGGCGGACGTCAGTGTGTCTGACTATGGAGTCACCAATGACTAGTGTGTCTGGCATTGTGTTTGGCCTTAAGGGCTGTGACTGTTTGACACCTTGACTGTGAGGTCTATGTGTTGCAGGTGTTGTGTTCTGAGGTGGTGGTTGTTTGGGTGTCTGCTTTGGTGGCCTCTGCTGTTTTGGTAGATTTTTGATCAGAGCCGCCGAGTATGTCTTTGTGTGTTTATGTGTATGATTTGAGGTTGTGATGGTACTATGTGAGACTGGGTCTATAGTGTGTGTGGTAACCTTCTCCTCCTGACTGGTCTTGCCAGTCCTATGTTGAGAGAGCTCAGCCTCCAGTTTGGCCGTATAGTTGCATCTCTCGCATGTAACTTCAGAAGTTAGAGTTAGTGAATGGGATAAACTGAAAGTGGAGTTTAAAAATAGGATAGAAACAGAAGAAAAGAGATCTGGTTAAGAAATAATAAGAATTATTTAGAGGGGCTGACAAAAGCTGGAATAAGACATTTAAAAAAGCTGCCATGCATAATAGGTGAGAATAATGACTTTTTACCATAATGGCGACTCTTTCCATATTATCTTGGAATGTTAATGGTCTCATAGGGTTATACAGAAAGGAAAGAATACTTAATTCTATTTCGAAATGCAGAGTGCAAATAGCAATGCTATGGAAGACACATTTGTAAAGAGCTGAGCATGTGAATTTGATAAAGAAAGGATTTCAGGATAGTTATTCTGCAGAATATCAAGGACAAAGGAAAAGGGAAGCACTTATATTAATTGCTAGAAAAGGTCCAGTAGCGATGAAAGTGGGGAAAAAGACAATAATGGTGGATTTGTAGTAGTAAGGGGTAAGTGGCAAGGCAGGAAGATTACACTGGTATGTATTTGTATTCCACCTAAAACTGCTGTTTTAGAGCTTAAAATATGGGAGAAATAATCAGCTTTCAGGTGGGCATATTACTTATAGGTGAGTACTGGAATTTGTTTTGCAACAATGAGGCTGTATCTGGGATCCTATAAGGGAAAATAAAACAAAAAGAGGGCAGATGTCTGAAGAAGTTTATGAATATATTTCATATGAAAGATGTGAATTCAGTAGCTGGAACTCTGACCGAATTTACATATTATTCCCCATGGTAAAATAACTGGGCTAGAATTGATAGAAATTATATTTCACAGGAACATGTCCATTTAACTGAGAATGTTTATATAAATCCAATAACTATTTCAGATCATGTGCCAAAAATTACTAAGATAAAAATTCAGGGTAGTGAAGTAAAGATGAGACACTAGTGCTTCCCCGCCTATCTGTTAAAAGGAAAGGAATTTAAGGAATGGGCAGTAGAAATTATTTGGGAGTTATTAGGGAAGCTATAAAGTACTTCAGAAGTTAGAGTTAGTGAATGGGATAAACTGAAAGTGGAGTTTAAAAATAGGATAGAAACAGAAGAAAAGAGATCTGGTTAAGAAATAATAAGAATTATTTAGAGGGGCTGACAAAGATTAAAGTACTGCAAAATAAGGAAACTCTCAGAGACCAAGAGGAGGTGCAATTGTAGAGTGCTAAGGAGCAAATAAGGGAGCACCAAGATAATATTCATGAGTTTAGAAAGATTGCTTGTAAGTACCTGTTTTTATAATAACTCCAGAACACAAAAACTTTTAGGATCAAAAACGAACAATACCAATGGCAATACTAGAAGTCTGTCTACTGAAAAAATCTTTATTGTGTTAGCGCTTTCATGCACATAACTGTGTGCACTTCTTCAGACACATATTCTATTGAAAAATCATGTTTTATAAACTAACCAATTAGGGCAAATTGATATCACATAATTGCAATTAAGCCATAAAAAAACATTTAAATGGACAGCTACTATGTTAAAACATACTTGAAATACAAAATGTTAAAATAACAAACCTAGAAAATCATGTATTGTGGTATGGCAATTCCAACGTTAAACCTATTATTGAACTATACCTGAGTATGTTATACTAACATATTTTTTAAAAAAGATTATATTGTGTATACATAAATAAATACATAAATATATATAGATACACAAATAAATAAATTTTAAATACATATATGAATAAATCCATACATCTAACGCTCCAGTGCTTTAAGTTTTAGTAAACATTTGATAGAACAAGTGTCGTTAATGCCTGGATAAATATGGGCATTAGCAAAAACTTTTAGCACAACAACTTAGGCAACAGAAAGTAGAAGGGGTTGTTGCAACTTGGGGGGCCTATAACAAGAAAAATAACCAGAGATTCTGTAGAGGTGTTAAAGATATTTGGAAAATTTTATAAAATTTGTATAAAGCAGAGAAGTGAGGAATTAAGAACATTCAAAAATGGAAATATTTATGGAAGATTTAGATGAGGCTCAACAACTAGCAATTAAGACAGGATGAGCTAAAATGATATATAAGCAATCTACAGGAAAGCCTTCAGGTACAGATATTATTCTGTTGGAAGTTTGGAGGGAAGAAAGTTATAAAAATGTGGAAGGTTTTGTTTAACAGTATTTTAAAAGGAGGGGAAGCATCTACATCCTGGAAAAAAATCTGTGGTGGTTGTAATATTTAAAACAGTAAAGACCCATATGATCCAGCTTTATAAAGGCCCATCTGAATTCTAAACCATGGCTATAAAAAGTGTTTTTGTCTTGAATGGCTATAAGAATGGCAAAGGTGATGCCAAAATTAATATGGACTAATGTGTTTGTGTGGAGAGGAAGCAAACATTTGACATTAATAGAACAATGATGATCCAGAGGGAAGCAGAATGTAAGAAAATAACATTGTTATTGCTGGGTCTTAATGCAGAGAAAGCATTTGACAGAGTAAGTGGGGAATTTATGTGTAGGGCAATGGAATAATTTGCAATCCCTGATACAATAATAAGGTTAATAAGAAGAATATATGATGGATCAAAGGAAAAAATCAAAGTGAGAGGGTTCCTCTTTGAAACGTTGTGTCTGACCAGACGAACCAAGCAGGAGTGCCTTCTTTCTCCTGTGTTATTTGCCTTGTATTTAGAACTACTTGCAAAGAAAATAAGGGACTCAGAAATTCACGGATATAATTGGTACACTGTTCTAGAAAAGTTGGCATCATTTGCAGATGATATTAATTTGTACCCAATGAAACCAGAAAAGGGCACCTCAGTGCCTTGGAATATTCTGAGACAGTTCTGGGTTTTTGCGGATATAAAATTAAGATAAAACAAATGCTATAAGTGTAAACTATGCACCCACACATGAATTGGCCCAGCAACACCAATATTTATGGGGATATGAGAAAAAGAAATAGGAATATGGATTAAAAAGGATTCAGCTATGACAGCTAAGGATATGTGTGAAGAGATTAACAAAAGATAATACAAAAACAGAGAAAATGGACACTCTTGCTTATGGATATGGATAATAAGATACAAGCAGCAAAAATGTTTTTAGTTCCTATAGTTTTATACACATTAGGCATATTTTTATCAGCCAAAGGAGAAGTTGTGGATAGTAATAAAAAGTAGAAAGAGTTTATTTGAGAGGGGAAGAAGGCACAAGTCAAGTGGGCTAATAAACACAAGGCACAGAGTTTGATTCTGAATTTGGGATATTGGCTAGAATTAAAATGACCCTTCAGGGCAGTTAAGTCTAGTATTCAGCTATGAATATATAAGTTCATCCTCTCAACAGAAATAAGGGAGGTTTAGGATTACCTTATTTAAAGGGATATTACAGAGCTACACAGTTAAGGCTCTTATACATAACACAAGCATAAAGCTGTAAATAAAAGTAGGAAATGATGATGATGATAATGCAGGGGGGTAATTCAAGAAATAAGGAAAGAATGGGATATGGACACAGATGCTTAAGGAGAATAACAACAGTCATAAAGAATATTATGTTCATAAACTATCAGAACATATACTAAAAACTAAGCCAACACAGGGATGGAGAAAGGATATTTTATCCACAGGGTTGACTGCACTTACAATTAGGAGTACACAGAATAGACACAAGGGGGCTGGAATTTACCAGTTGGCAAAATAAGCAAGGTATTGGGAGCAAATAACTAGAGAAGGAAAGGTAATAGACATCTGGATTACAGGCTTGTGATTGCCTTCCCTATTGGGGCCGATATCAGAATTTAGACAAAGCAAAAGGGACAGTGGAATACTAGATAAAAGATCTGTACTGGTTAAGTTTTTAATTAAATCTAGAATGGAAGCTGCTGTTAAAAAGGGAGAGTTAGTAGGGCATTTAAAATATTGCATGATAAATACAGAAAAAATTGGGGAGAGAGTCGATATGCAATTCACAAAGAAATAATGGGAGGACATAAGTAGATTCCCGAATATTCAACAAAGTTTAGAAAGTTTAGGATTTTTGGCTGGAAGTGTTTGCATAGATATTTTAATACCCCAAGTAGACGCCAACATTTCCCATCTACCTGAGGAAAAATTATTTGGAGGTGTGATGGGGAAGAAGGAGGTAACTGAGAACACAGGTTTTAGGAATGTAATGAGTTGGCAGACTTTAAAACATCCCTACAGAGTACTCTGTTAGAAATACTGGGTGAGCAAAGGAATATAACTAAGGACATAATTTTTTTGCGGGGATATAGGATCTGAATTGCCTACACAGAGTAAAGCCTTAAGTTTAATTCTGGTGGCTGCCAAAAAAAGCAATTACTAAAAAAATGGAAATCAAAATCTAAACCAACTACACTTGTAGTGAACATTGTGATAGAAATAAAATAACGAGGTGGGATTTTTAGAAAAGGAAAGGAGTAAATTACATAGAAAAATGGAAATTGAGGGAACAACACATGCAGAAAAATATTTTGGAGGAGGAATGAAGTTTAAGAGAAGGCAGTAACTGAATAATTCATGTAATGTTGCTTGGATTATATTGTTATATATACTATAATGTTTGTACATGTGAACCTCTTAACATGGTTTGAGAACTTTTATATTAGTGTAAGTTTGACTATGTCCCAAGTGATAATTTAATAAAGGTGTTTGAAAATTATAGTGTGAAATATTGCAGTTTTTACTTTTTGTGTGTGGGTCAAGATTAAATCCAATTAAGAGAGGAATGATATAATATAAAGTAGAAGAATGGGGGCTGAATTAAAAACAAACTATTATTCATCTAGCGTCTTTATGTTTTTATAAGATACTGGGAGGCAGAATATATGAAAAAGAAAGTATAGTGAGTCAAATAGTTGAAAAAAGTATAACAACTGTGGCAATAATTTAAAGGTAAAAGAAGAAAAAAAGGAGAAAGGAAGACTGGAGGAAAATACTGCAATGGAAAATAAGTATAGAAGAAATTCAAGAAAAAATATATTATATGAAGAAGAGATTATGACTAGATTATTTTATGTAACCCAATGTGATAATTTAGGAAACAAAGTTAAAAAAGGCTATTAGAGAAAAAAAAAGATTTATGTTGTGGAAAAAGGGACAATATTTTCTTTGAAGACATATGGGGAGATAGAGTCAATGGAACATGTTTTGTTTTTCTTGTAATAGAATAAAAAGATTGTGGGAGATGTTATGTAAATATAGAGATGGGAGTGGTTAAAAGAAATAGGACAGATAACATTACATATGCACATATATACATGAACATGAGAAAAATCAAGACAAGAAAAAAAAAATTATATGGCTGTGATATTTCAGATATGGCAAGCTAGGATGAAAGGCATGTTATATAATAAAATATGGCATGAGATAGATATTTGTAGAAAGATAAAATTTTGTTTGTGGTAAAAAGGGTGGGAGGATGAGTAAAGAGATATTGCTAACTTTAAATTTATGATATGAAAAGAATTTTGATTGGTATGTATATTCATTTATTTATTTCTGTAGGCATGCACTTATAGGTTTTACTTGTATACCTGAAGTTTATTTTTAATGTATGAAGGATTGATGTGATGGAAATTGTTATGTTTAAATAAAGGACTACTAATCTTTTCAATTAAGTGCCATGGGATTTTTACATCCACTTGAGCTGCCACAAACTCAGGCAGATGGAACCTCAACTTAACATGTCATCCAAAATAAGCCAGATTCATGTCTGCAGCGCTTGCTCTGGGGAGATATTTAACATATCCTACTTAAGACTTCAAATCAATGTCAGCATTGGAAAAATTAATCTACCTACCTAGTTTGGGTACAGAACCTACAGCCTTCTGTACTAAAGTCAAGCATGCTACCTGGTGAGATACTGACACCAGCAGATGTGCTCTGTTTATACACCAGTAATGCTCTAGTACTATTCCCGTAAAACAGAAGTTCATAGCACTGCTCTAGAGCCCCTCTCCTATTTTTAAGACTTCTTCTTATGCAGTCATACTGCTTGCTACACTAAATGTTTCTTTACAGTTTGGTATATTGTTTTCCTTTATGAACCTGCAAGTCTCAAGGCCTGAAACATCTGCCACTGGCACATATTCAGGAATTTATTCAGCAGGGATACTGTGCAAGATGACTTGGCATTTCTTTAAGGGAGAAGTTAATATGATTAATTTAACTATCAGGTCTATGATTTATTGACCTTCAGAAAGTGTGACAGCTATAACCCCATGATGATGTACATTTTTTCTGTATCTTTATATATCTATAAGTACATAAGGCATGAAGGAGTCTATATCGTACAGATACTACTGCGTGCCCAGGTGTTGTGAAGCACAGTACTATATACTACCTGAAATGTCTTATTCCACTTATAAAATAGATGTGCATTTTTGCAGTTCAAATTTTACATTTAGCAGTTTTTATATGGCAATTATATGTCCATTTTAACTAACTAACTAACTGACAGTTCTGCAGTTTAGAACTTTTTAGCTGTGTGGAATTTTGGCCAGAAATTTTCAGGATAGTCATTTAAGAGAGTCTTCTGTCAAAATGGTGCATGGTATCGTACACTCCTTTATTGAATTATCACTTGTGACATATGCAAATTTACATTCATATAAAAGTAATCAAACTATATTACCATAAACATTATACTTCACATGCTGTATATTGCTATATATCATATAACCTAAGCAACATTATCTAAATTATTCAATTCCTGTCTTATTTTTTTAAAGAAATATCTTTAGTAAATCATCACTTACTACATAGGCAATCATGCATTTACATAAATGAAAAGGAACCACACCAACACAATCCTACTTGCAAGCATTTTACATCGCAAACCATATTGACACACCACTGCCAGTTGCAAACATTTACATCACTTATAATCTACCGAATCTTTCTCACTCAAACATTACATAGCTCATTTAAGTCCTGCCACCTTTTAAACCTCATTCCTCCCTTGTATGTATTGTTCCCACAATTCCTATTTTTTTCCTATACAGTTTGCACCTACCCTTTTCCAAAGATGTCATTTCCAGTTGTTTTATCTCCGTTACTATATTCACTACTTCCAGTATAGTTGGTTTAGATTTTGATTTCCATTTTCTAGCAATTGCTTTTTTGGCAGCCACTATTATTAGACACAGCAAAGCCTTACCATGTCCAGGCAATTCTGATTCTGTATCACAGTTCAAAATGTCATCTCCCTCATCAGACCAATCTGCCCACCCAGCATCTCCAACAGTGTATCTTGCAGGGAATCATTAAAGTCAGCCAACTCACCTCACTTGCAGAAAATATGTTCCCAATTACCTCTTTCTTCCCCTTCACACCTCCAACATTTGCTGCCTGCCTGCGGAAAAATTATCTGGAGTCTACTTGGGGTATTATATCTATGTAAACATTTCCAGGTGAAAATCCTAAATCTTCTAGATTTTCTGCATATTTGGGAGATATACATATATCCTCCCATTGTTTCTTTGTGAATTTCTTTTCCAATCTCACTTCCCAATCCTTTTTAACCTCCTCTGATTGATTCTTATATTTATCATGCACTATTTTATAAACTCTACTAATTATTCATTTTTTAATGGCAGCTACTGTTCTAGATTCTATTAAAAACTCTACCAGTGCTGGCTTTTCATTTAGGACCCCCCTATTTCTCTTTCCCTATACTCTGATATCAATCCCTGACAGGGAAGGCAATCTCTAACCTGCAGTCCAAATAACCTATTGGCGTCTTCCCATTCTATCATCTTTTCCTCTCTAGTTATTTGCTCCCAATACCTCGGTTCCTTTGCCAGTTTTCTCCAATAAACTCTAGCACCTCTTGCCTATAATATGTATCTCTAATTGCAGTCATCTCTATCGGCAGAATCTCTTTTCTCCATTCCTGTGTTGGTTTAGTTCTTAGAATATTTTCTGCTACCTTATGGATATAATATTCTATCTTATGGATACAATATTCTGTATGATTGCAGTGATTCTCCTTAAAGGCCCGCATCCAAAATCCCAGTCTCTCCTTGTTTCTTGAGCTTCCCCCTGTTTCATCATCATCATCCCTTTACACTTTGACTTATAGTTTTCTGCTTGTGTTATGTACAGGGGTCTTAACTGTGTAGCTCTGAAATTCCCCTTCAAACTGAGTAATCCCAATCCACCCTGTTCTACTGCAAGAATCAGTTTATCCCACTTGACTCTTGCCATCTTCCCCTCCCAGACAGTCCTCCATATCTTAACTGCTATCCACAACTTCTTCTAAAATATGGCTGACCTGTGTATAAGACTAAAGGGACTAAAACATTGTAACTGCTTGTATCTTACTATCCATATCCATATAACAAAGCTTGCATTTTCTCAGTTTTTGTATTATCTTTTTAGTCTTTTCCCACATATATTTGGCTGCCAGACTAGAATAATTTTAATCCTTACTCCTAAATACTTCATTTTATTATCTCCCCATAAATACAGATATTCCTGAACCAGTTCATGTGTGGGTACATAATTTACCGCTATTGCCTTTGTTTTAGCTTCATTAATTTAGTATCCTGAAAATATCTGAAACTGTTTCAAAATGTTCCACAAAATTGTAATGTCTTTTTCTGGTTTTGTCAGGTTTAAAATAATATCATCTGCAAATAAAGCCAGCTTTTCTTGATTACCATACCAATTATATCCTTGAATTTCTGAGTCCTTTATTCTTTTTGCCAATAGTTCGAAATATAATGCAAATAATAAAGGAGAAAGAGGACACCCCTGACTGGTTACTCTGCTCAAGCAGAAATTATCAGAGAGGAACCCACTCACCTTAATATGTGCTTTTGATCCCTCATATATCCTCCTAATCAACCTTATAATTTTTTTTAATAACTGCAAATGCTTCCATTGCCCAGCTCATAAAGCCCCAGTCTACTCTGTCAAATGCTTTCTGCATCAAGACCCACTAACAATAATGGTATTTTCTTATACTCTGCTTCTCTCTGGATCATCAATGTTCTGTTAATGGTGTCAAATGTTTGCCTCCCCTCCACAAAACCACACTGATCTATATCTATCAGTCTTGGCATTACTTTTGCCATTCTTTTAGCCATTATAGACATGAACACTTTATAAGCATGGTTTAGTATTGAACAAATGGGCATGTATGAAGCTGGATCTGATGGATTTTACCCTCTTTAGGGATTACAGCTACCACTGCTTTCTTCCAGGATGGTGATATTTCTCCTCCTCCTCCTAAGATACTGTTAAACAAAACCTTCCAGATTTTTATCAGTTTTTTTTCCTGCGAGCTTCCACACTTCCACAGGAATACCATTTATTCCTAGGGACTTTCCTGTAGATTGGTTATACATCACAATTTTTATCTCATCTCCTCCTATAATAACCATTAGTAATTGAGCCTCATCTACCTCTAACCTTGGCATATTTAATTCTTCCATAGACATTTCCATTTGCATCTTTTCTTGATTTGCATATTTCTTTGCTTTACAGAGACTCTCATAGAATTTCAGAAATATTTCCAATACCTCTACAGGATCTTGTTACATTCCTTGTTATAGAGTGCCTAAGTTTGGTGACAGCCCTTTCTACTTTCTGGTGCTGGAGTTGTTGTGCTAAAGGTTTTTATGCTCTAATGTTATTATCAAAAAACAGTTGTTTTACAGCAATCTTTCTAAGATTGTGCATATTATTGAGGTGATCTCTTATTTTCTGCCTAGCATTCTGCAGTTGATCCTTTTCTTGTTCTGTGAGATTTCCCCTATTCTACAATACTTTGTCAGTCACTCCATATCATTCTTGTTACTTCTTAACCATAGCTCCCTTTCTTTTATTTCCACACTACTTTTTAACTCTACCTTAATTTTATCCCACTCTCTAGCTATATTTTCAGAAGAAATTTCTATCTTCTCTAACAGCTCTTGAATAATCTCCACAACCCATTCCTTAAATTCCTCTCTTTTCAACAGATCAGTGGGAAAGTACCAATGTCTTATTTTTATTTCATTACCCTGTTCTTTTATTTTAGTTATTATTGGCGCATGATCTGAAATAGTTATTGGGTGAGTATCAAGATCTTCAATTATTTTGGAAAAGTATCAATTAACTTCTACAAGCAATATTCACAGACAATTTCACTTTGACCAAATCTTTAATACTCTTCAATACACCTATACCTTGCTGTGTAAAAAAGTTAAACATTCCTTACTCTGGGCAATACTGGCAGTAGCCAGGAAAACAATAACAAGGAACTGGATATCTGAATCCTCTCCATCTTATAATGATTTTAAGAAAATTCTAATGGAAGTTTGCGATTATAGATTGCAGCTATGACATCTAGAACAATTAGAAAAACTTATAACTATAATTTATTGGTCAATTTACAGAATCTGTTGAAAAGAGATTGCTAATGATATATAAATTAAATTTCAGCCTCTTAATGTGTTATATATATATGGAAAAATCAAATTCTAGTCATTCCAATAATAATCAATGGATGTTTTTGTAAATAGTTTTAGTAATTTAATTTTATTTGTTAAATATTGTTATTTGAATGTCTATGTGATCACATTTTTGAATTGCAATTTTTTTGTGTTATAAGACCATGTGAATGTCTATATATAATATTTACTTAAAATCAATAAAATTGCTTAAAACAATAAAAGACCTTCAATTAAATGCACACATTCCTGTGAAATGTAAATTCTGTCTATCCTAGCAAAGTTTTTATATCTTGGGTAATAATAATATGTAAATTCACTCCATATTCCTGTTACTGAATTCACATCTTCCATGCAAATATTTTCATAAATTTCTTCAAAAATCTATTCTCCTTTGTTATATTTTCTCTTCTGGGCCCTCAGATACATCTTCACTGCTGCAAATCAAATTTCGGTCCCCACCTACAAGTAATATTCTCTATTGAAAACTGAATTTTCTTGAGCTTCATTATAGCAGTTTTAGGTGGAATGTAAAAACATGCCAATGTAATCTTTCCCCCTTGCCAGTAGCCCCTTAGCACTACAAATCTGTCATTATCATCTTTTTTATCCTCTTCTATCACTATTGGAGCTTCTCTTCCAATTAATATAACTACTCCTCTTTTCCTTTGTCCCAGGTATTCTGCTGAATAACCATCCTGAAAACCATTCTTTATTAAATTCACACGTTCAGTTCTTCCTAAGTGTGTCTCCTGTAACATTGTTTGTAATTATCTGTGAGGCCATTTATTACTTATTACTCACCCCCTCTGAGGCCTTCACTGATAGATTTCCACTGATTGCCTCTCTGGTTTCGCTGGTTTCTTTCCATTCCACCTAGTTTACAACCCTTGTGCTATCCCTCTCCCCCAATACTAAGTCTATAGTAGAATCCTGCTGAGCATGGAGCAATCTTTAAATTACTAGTCTCCAACCAGGACACAATTGCTCTTCAGAAATTGAATTTGGCTTGCTGGTAAGCCATTAGACCTCAGGAATTTGTTAAAGTGTTGTTTTAGCTAATTATTTAGATCTATACAACTAGTATTAATTTTTCTGATTCTTGACTACTGATCTGCTTATTTGTTTATTTAACTGATTGATTCTGATATTCAGCAACAGTGCTTTACTAACACTACCATTGCAGCTATGTTGTCTCCATGCAACTGTGATGTACTAAAACTGCTGTTATAACTGTAACGTAAATCTAATTGACAGTGCTGGAGTTAGAAACAGTATTTACTGATTTAGCACTGCAGTTGTCTCTGCTACTGATTCAGCTGTGCTGTTAAGTGTTCATTTTACTTTTTCTTGTATGCACAGGATAACTGGCTGATAAATGTATTGGGCATGATTAGTAACCTGTTCCCAAACTATGCTATGGTACTGTGATGTGGTAACTGTTGAAGCACTCTCAAACTGTAGCAGTAGCATCTATTATCCTCCTCTGTCCACACTATCCTCAGACTTGTATCTTCTAACACCATCCTATCTCCTCATTACCTCTTTACCCTATCTTTGCCTCATTCTACTAGCTTCATCCTCTCTTTTTTTTTGTCTCTTTAGAGCACACTCAAGCAACTCTGCAGTCTGCGGCTACCACCCCACCCATACAGTCTAAGAAGGAATCAGTACTGCAAAACTAAACAAGGATATACATTTTCAGCCTCAAGAGCAGGGTCAGTCCACCCAGGCATTCTACTTGTATGTGTTATGAGAGTGAAGATATAACATTAGCAGTGCTTCTTATTAGTTCTCAGCATGCTAATAAAACTGACTTTTGTAGCCTTGTGTCCTCCCCCCAAGCTAGTGCAGAAATCCTAACTGTCCAATAGACAGTATACATTTAATTCAGATCTCTGTGATTAAATTAACATCAAGCAGCCCTCTCAGTGCTTTATGCCTTAGTTTGCATCACTTAAGCCCCACCTGTTTATTTGCATCTCTATACATTCCCCTTCATTGCTAATATATCTCCCTACTCTAATCTGTGCACAAACTGGCTACTAATAAGCAAGTCAATGTGAAGACACACTCCCAACCTTAATAAACTTTGCTGTCTCTTCTCTCCTTCACTTTACCGGTAGAGTTTGAATTATTACTCATCCCCTCTGAGGCCTTCACTGATAGATTTCCACTGATTGCCTCTCTGGTTTCACTGGTTTCTTTGCATTCCACCTGGTTTACACCCCTTGTGCTATCCTCCTCCCCCAATACTAAGTCTACATTAGAATCCTGCTGAGCATGGAACCATCTTTAAATTACTAGTCTCCCACCAAAACACAAGTGCTCTTCAGCAATTGAATTCTGCTTGCTGGTAAGCCATTAGACCTCAGGAATTTGTTTAACGTGTTCAGATTTGTAAAGTAACACTTACTTTTTGCTGCCCATTACTTTTGTCTTGGTGGGCTCTGCCCCACTGTGTTCACCCTCACTAATGGTTGGGCTCTCTCTGCTACCCTGCCCCCAATTCTCTCCCACCCCCACTACGTCTACATTTTTAGCAATCGCAACCACACCCACAGCTCAACCTCACATCATCTCCACCAATCACAGCTCCTCAAGTCAGATCACATTACAACACACCCATTCACTCCACCACAAAATACTCCCAACCACTCTCATTCCCACTAGGGATTATTACATCACCCCACACTACTTACCCATCCACATATAGTGTAACTGTATAATTCCTATCCACACCTCCACCTAGAACCAACTTAAACTTTATAACCATGACTATCACACAACTAAGTCTAGTTTGTCTTCTCATAATTCTTATAACTCCACAAGTTATCACTCTAGCAATATCCTTAAACTTAGTAGCATAACACTATAGTATGCACTCTCATACACAGACACCACACATTATAATAATATCTGCCCACAATTGTTCAAGAACTACATAACAGACCAATTCAGAACTAAACACATATGCTCTCATTCCTACTTCAAACCAAACACAATACTTTCTCACACTCAACACCAAACTCCAACATCTGTATCACCATTTTAACACCAGGCTCACCATAAGTGGGGACATCCACCCCAACCCAGGCCCAAATCCATCCTGGCCAACACAAACTGCTCCAACACAATTGTTAGAACATAATACCCCCACTATCTTCATCCCTGGGCAAATCAACAACAGCAACAAAACCAACTATCTTTTAATGCTAAATATTAATATTAGAAGTATCAAAAATAAGGGTGGCCACGGTGGTGCAGTAGTTAGCGTTGCTGCCTCACAGCAAGAGGTTCTCCGGTTCGATTCTCAGCTGGGGTGCCTTCTGTGCGGAGTCTGCATGTCCTCCTTGTGGTTGCGTGGGTTTCCTATGGGTGCTCCAGTTTCCTCCCACATCCCAAAGACATGCAGTAGGTGGATTGGATACTCTAAATTGGCCATAGGTGTGAGTGTGTGCATGTGTGTGCCTTCTGTGGAAAGTTGGGCGCCGGGCTGGCAACTCGACACTGTAAAACTCCACTGCCAATCATGAGCGGACAGATGATCCGCTGTGGCGACCCCTAACCGGGAAAAGCCGAAAGAAGAAGAAGAAGTATCAAAAATAAAATACCTGAACTCCCGGCTACAATGGCACACTACTCCCCAGACATAGTTGCTTTAACAGAAACCTGGCTAAATAAAAACATAGCTAACTCAGAAGTTCTCCCTACTAGCTACAATATCATTAGACAAGACAGACCACATTGTAAAGGGGGTGGAACTGCCTTACTGTACAAGTCCAACTTAACTTTACATCAAATACCAAACTCCTACCCCTCCCCCAATAATTGGGACATACTTATCTCACAACTTCAACTTCACTCTAAAAACGTCATCACCACAATTGTGATCTATATTTCACCTGGTAATACAACTGCTAGCCTTGATGACTTCTTATCCTGGTGTTCTTCCACATACTCACAAGAAACCCTTATTCTGGGGGATTTCAACCTAGACTGGTTCACCTGTATATCAGAACCACCAAGTAATCTAATAACTCTCCATGGCTACCAGCAGCTAGTCCAAATTCCAACTAGATATGATAAAAAATCTAAAAGGGAATCCATCCTTGACTGGGTCCTGACAACTCCACATTGTACCCCCACACAGGCAGTCTCCCAGACACCTTAAGTGACTACAACATAATATACCTTATATGTAGTAGAATGAGCATATGCAAAACCACTAACTATAAATCCACTAGAAACACAAAAAACTTCTCTCCTGAGGTCCTCAATACTTTACTCTGTAACTGTGACTGGACCCCCCTAAAAACCCTCCCACTTGACCAGGCTGTAGCATATTTCAACAAAACATTTCTACAACACCAAGACACTGTCGATGCATTGTGCAAAATCAAGGTTAGAACCTCTACATACCCCTGGCTCAGTAAAGAAACCAAACAAATCCTCAAGTCCAGAGACACTGCCTGGCTTTACTATCAAAAAAACAAAGAAACACAAAGCTTAACTAAGTACCAAGAACTGTGCAACCGTGCAAAAAAATGCATTAGGCTGGACAAAAAAATCCTACTACACAACATTACAAACTAAATACCAACACAACCCCCCAACATTTTGGAAAAATGTAAACCAGCTACTAAAACCCACCCAAAATGCTACCCCCAAACCAAAGACCCCTGACACTAAAGTTCCCATTAAAACACAATTCAACTCCCACTTTGTGAACTCAATTCTATCCTTAGCATCACAGGACAGTTCCAACCTCACTATCACCCCCCAACACAAATAACACTAATACAAGCTTTACCCTCAAAACAGGTTCCACCACTACAATCAAAAGCATGCTCTCCAAACTAAAAACCTCATCAACAGCAGTCGACCTACTCCCCAGCTATTTCTTGAAACTCACAGCAGATGCTATTGCTATCCCAATCTCCACTCTCATACAGAGATCAATTGTTGAAAACTATGTGCCCAAACTCTGGAAAATATCCTATGTTACACCATACATAAAGGTGGGACTTCCACTGAACTTAATAACTACAGACCCATTGATATACTCTTCCCCCCTGGCCAATATCCTAGAAAAATGCATCCATACCCAGATGCTAAAATATCTCCTAGACAGCAACATCCTGTCACCTACTCAACATGGTTTCAGACCTGCCCATAGTACCACTACAGCCCTCCTCTGCTTCACAGACACAGTAAATCATCTAAAAAACAAAGGCCTGCAGGTGTCAACTCTTTTTTTGAATATGTCCAAAACATTTGACACAGTCTTGCACCAAATCTTGCTAAACAAACTAAACCAATATCACCTATCAAATTCCACTCTTACCTGGTTCCAAAGCTACTTAACTGACAAGTACCAAGCTGTGAAATGGGAAAATTCTCTCTATCCTCACCTGCCTATAACTATAGGAGTCCCACAGGGTTCTATCTTAGGACCACTTCTATTTACAGTCTTCACAAATGACCTCCATACCTCCACACGGCATGTATCTATCATTCAGTATGCAGATGATACTAACTTAATCTGTGCTGCACAAAACATTCCCACCCTCCTGCAAACAACTCAACTAGCATTCTCTGATGTTGAAAACTACCTTACAAAGCCCAACGTATCCTCAATCCAAAGAAAACCCAGCTTATGATTATAACCAGTTCCAACAAAACACTGATAATCATCAATTTACTATCTACTCCACAAATGCTACTCCAATCACTCCAGTAGCACAGGCTAAGCTACTGGGAATAACCAAAGACTCTTACCTAAAATTTGATAGTCATCTCAACTTAACTATTAAAAAAAGTACATGCCAAAAACTGCAATCACTCTAATGTATCAAACCATTTCTTACCAACAACACATTGCTCGCTCCCATCTTCTATCCACCTTACTCTATGCATCTCCCATTCTGACTAATCTCAACAAAACTGAACTAAGCAAAATAGAAAGCTGCTATAACAGAATTGCCCACTTTGCTGCAAATTGCTCATATAGAACTCGTCACTGTACTGCTTTGAGACAGCTGCACTGGCTTGAACTGCCCAACCTCCTAACCTACAATCAGCTCTGCCTCTGTCATTCTATCTATTACCTCCCCAATAAGTGTCCTGCCCTCAAAATCCTAGTACAACATCACTCAGCCAAAAGGCCTCTTAGATCATCAAGCAAACTACTACTAGAAGTCACCAACAACTACAATAGCTTTGGAGACACACTATATAGTAGTTCAGTGGCTAAAAATGGAAATCTCTCTCCACTAGCATACAAAATACATCATCCAAAGCCTCCTTTAAAAACCTCATTAGGCAACATCTCAA
The DNA here is from genome assembly GCF_019279795.1 of Protopterus annectens. Taxonomy (NCBI): domain Eukaryota; kingdom Metazoa; phylum Chordata; order Ceratodontiformes; family Protopteridae; genus Protopterus; species Protopterus annectens. The sequence continues at coordinate 82,714,152 of NC_056748.1, read as the reverse complement.
GCAAAGTTGTCAGTGCCATGACTGCTCCCCAGGCTAGTGAAAGTGGATAAGGTACACATACTAAACCAAGAGTACTTGATAATAGTTTTCACTCTTACTCACAAACACTGGCTAATGTACAATACATGTACTGTACCTATGTGCTATGTATGTATTCTACCTATGTTCCAAATTTCAGCTGTACACCACAAATCTATTAATTACCTTTATTTTTAAATTAATATTTTCTTGTTTGTTCTCTCCACTGTAACTGTTGATGTGCTGCATACCACTGTAAAAACATGTATATTGTAATTTGTGTGTATATTGATCATGTCTAAATATCTAAATGTATCTGTAAGTTTTCTATGTAGGCTTTTATCCCCGGGCCTCTGCTGAAAAGGGGCCTTTTTGGCTCAGTCAGACACCCCCAGTTAACAAATGTAAAATAAATAAATAAATAAAAAATAAATAAATTGGCACTTAAAGACATTAAAAAAAGCATAATTGTATTAAAAAGTTATTAGTCCCACCTTGTACATATAACACCTTGCTTGTTAAATGTCCAGTTCCAGCTTTTGTGTTACATGCATACACTGTTTGGCAGGTTGACATTTTATACAGTTGTTTCTTGTCATATCCATTGGAGCCTATGCTACATCTTATAATTTTTTTTATTTTATTGAAAGCCCTCAGACATAAAAAACAAAACACACCCCAACCCCCCCTTAAAACCTATTAGCTTAATAATAACACAAAAAGTATGTACACCTTCTAATATTGAAATTTTACTCTCCTAATAGGAACAAAAGTCTCAAACTGACAGCCACACTTGCAAACTTGAGTTAACCTAAATGAAAGGTTATCCATGCTAAGACACATGGTGCAGCCTGTGCTTCTACTAAGTGCTGATTGGTTTTGTCTTTTCTTTATAGCTCTGGGGAAAGCTGGGAAAACCCCTGAATGTTTTCAGAGAACATTAACTATCTTGGGAAAGCTTCTGAATGCTTTCACAGAATATTGTCTTCCTTGGGAAAAACCCTGAATGCCTTCAGAGAACATTATCTCCTATCCAGTTTCTCTTTTCTTTTTTCCCCTTAGCCAATCACTCTCCACCACCAAACTGTAGCCAGTTTCTTTTTATCAGATTGTCTCTAAGCAGACATGAGAACCAGCCAGACAGTTTCTCTTTATCAGATTGCTTCTATGAAAACATGAAGACCAGCTGCAGAATTGTTACTGAGCATACATGTATTTGCTAGAAAACAAATCTTCATACTATTCAATGTTCTTTTTCATTTAGTTGCTCTCTCTTAAAACTTGTTACTAAATAAAGCTAAGGTCTTTATTCTAGTCATCCCTCCATGCAAGAGTAAGAAAAAGAAAGCACATTCATTTTTCTTTTATCATGTTTTTTAACCAGGCTTTTTTTACATTAATAACTAAAGAAAATGAATAGCCAGGAATCCAAACAACTGAATGAATTAATAAATTTAATCCAAAGTTAAGTGCTTTCTTCCCTGTACAGATAAGGGACTTCCTCAGAACAAATGTGAAAAATCAAGACATCTGTCTACACATAACCCAGCCTTTTATAATGAACTTGATTACACATAATTAAATCTTAAATAGACCTCATCAATTCATTATTTTACATAAAAACAGTGTTAATTAAATGCACTCAATAAAAATGTAACACACCAGAATTTACTTAACTTAGTTCAACAATTATAAACTTTAAAATAATAATTAATATTAATATTAACCAAATATATGTTTCAATTTTAATATACTTGATATAGAAATTGCTTCATTAATTTCTGGGAAATTGGCTGCATTCAATCGAAGTTGCCATCTCACTTCACAGATGTCCAAATGGACATCCAAAACCCTTCCTTGTGAGTCCTTAGGCACCTGTTGTATTACTAAAAACTTGAAACTATGGTCATTATATTCTTGTATATGTTGGGCCAGTGCATTTGTTTGTTTTTTTATGTTTGCTGTCCAATAAATGTTCACTAATTCTGTTTTTAAATAGCCTTAGCGTTTTACCCACATCAAATATTGGACATTTTGTGCACTTGGCCAGATAAACTACATTAGCAGTACCAGAATTATAATGGCCATACAAATTCAAAATCTTTCCATTCAATTCAAATTTTTTACCTGTCTCTAATATATAAGGACAAAAATTATAATGCTGACACTTAAAATTTCCTTTAGCTCTACTAGTACCCCCATCATACTGATGCTTATTCCTCTCAAAAATGTCCTTAAAGTACCTATCCCTCTTGTATATAACCAGTGGTTTAACCCCTACTTTCTGGGCTATGTTGTTATCAAATTGTAATATGTCCCAGTTATTATAAATGACTTCTACTATCCTATGCACATCCCGATTATAACATACAATAAGTCCCACTTGGGTTTTAAAATCAAAATTTGCTCTAATCACATTACCTATGTCCTTTCCATATACCAAACTACTTCATTACTAATTTCTCCCAATAAATCAACAGGGTAACCCCTTGCTTTAAACATGTCCAAAATGAAGTTAACCTCTTCTAGGAAAATTAAATCAGAGCTGACCATCCTGGCCATTCTGACCAATTGTCCCTTAATTATGGACATTTTTTGAAAGGAAGGATGTGCACTCATATATTCCAAATATGAATTGGAAAAAGTCTGCTTGCTATGAATTCTTGAGCTTAATGCCCTATCCTCGGTAATAGATAAATCAATGTCCAAATAAGCTATCCTTTTGAAACTATAATGATGTGTGAATTTTAAAAAAGGAATTGTATTATTAATGTAAATATAAAATTGTTCCAATTCTTCTTCTGTACCGTTCCACAAAATAAATAAATCATCTAAAAATCTAGTATAGTATAATATATCGCTCATAAATGCACTATTAAATACAAAATGTTGTTCCCAGTATGACATAATATAATTTGCAAAGACGGGGGTGCATGCTGCCCTCATCACTACCCCTGTCTTTTGCCTATAATACTGGCCTTCAAAACTCAAATAATCATTCTGAAGCACAACCTCCAAAAGGGTTACATATACATTAATAACATCCTGATCAAAACCCCCAGTTTTTAGTAACTGTGCTTCCAGCCACAACAACCCTTCTTCATGTAGTATAACAGTGAAAAGGCTTACCACATCTATTGTGACTAAAATACAATCACCATTCACATTGATTTTACCTACTTTATCAAGGAATTCCCATGAATCCTTGCATATGCAAGAAAACTTTTTAAACCCCCTTGTAATTTCTGATCCAAAAATTTGCCAGTAAAACAGGTTTTTGAACGTTTTCCATCTACAATTGGTCTAAAAGATGGGTTTGTCAACCCTTTATGGATTTTGGGAATTCTGAAAAAACGTGAAACTGCAGGGAACTTGTTCACCATATAGGTGTGCTCATCCTCATTAATTTGACCTTGGAATAACATATCATCCATAAGCAAATCTATTTTCCTATACATTATATGAATTTCATTCAATGAACTTTCAACAATATCTGGTATGGCTTAGTGGTAAATCACTTTGTCTATGTTATGCAGGGTCCTGGGCTTGCGCCTTGCAAAGGCTGTTTATTTGTTGTTTTGGACCATTTCTAGCTCTTTTGTAGTTCACTGTTTAAAATCCACCTCTGGGCATTTTTTTCTGGCTATACTGCTCAGACAAGCTCCTCGTGGTTCTGCAGAGTGGTCCTAGCAGCAGGGAACTCAGAAAAGCGACTACTTTCTGGATTTAAGTATCTTTGCTTTTTTTTCACTTGGAATAGCTTCTGTAGCTTACCCTGAACTAGCTTGAACTGTTTTTTAACTGTTTGCTGCATTATTTTAAAATCTGCACTTAAAGTTACATTTTAGTTGAATTTGATCAAAAGTTTGTTTGTTTAATTTAACTGTGGAGGCTGCCCACTAAAGTGTGCTAGCCTGTGTAACTAATTTATCACTGTTTCTGCATTTTCTGTGTGTTTCTACCAAAAAAACAAAAAAATAATCCTTGTTTTCCCACCTCTCCTCGACTAGTTTAGACCAGTTTACAGGCATTGCTGTATTCTGGGCTGTGGTGTAGTTCCTGTGTTGTCCATTACCTTACTTAGATAGAAGGAAGTTTCTTTGCTCACCAGTGGGAGTGGGGAGCCTTGAGCAGCCTACCTGTCCCTGTAGGAAGTGACCTCAGCACAAGAAGCTGTAGTAATTGGTTGTTTTGGACCATTTCTAGCTCTTTTGTAGTTCACTGTTTAAAATCTGCATTTGCACAGCTTTGTGCGGTTGTGCACATAGCGCAGCACCGGTTAAACAAGGTTAAACTTTTTCTGGCTCCGCCAAGTCTGCTCTTCAAATTTTCCCTTAAGGAAGCTCTACTCTTAGTATAACCAGACTACTCACTATATTATAAGCCTAGCACTTGTTCTCAATACTTCTCTACTAAGTAAGCACTCTCGTACTAAGTAAAGCACTACATCTACTTACCACCCCTGTGAATATCCACTTCCCTTAAAGGTACAGCACTCCCTTATACTGTTCTAGCATGTCGAGTGGTAGATTACTGGTGTCGTCTCCAATTCAGCTGGTCAATCTGGGCATCTTGAGACAATGCTACAATTGTCTCATATACACAGACAACCCTCTCCTCCTCCCAACAAACACAAATACATGTGAGAGATGCAACTATATAGCCAAACTGGAGGCTGAACTCTCTCAACTCAGGGCTGGCATGACCAGACAGGAGGAGATGGCAACCACACACACAACAATCCCAGTCCCACATAGACCTACCACAACTGCAAACCAAACACATAAAAACACAAAGACATACTCGGAGGCTCTAATAAAAAACTTACCAAAACAACAGAGGCTCCCAAAGCAGACATCCAAAAATCCACCACCTCAAAACAAAACACATGCAACACATACTTCAATAAATCAGTGTGTCAACCAATCACAGCCCTTAAGGCCAAACACCCTGCCTGATACACTAGTAATAGGTGACTCTATAGTCAGACACACTGATGTCCCGCTGACCAGGCTGAACAAGGAAAAGGTGACTGTGAGCTTTCTATCGGGAGCTAGGATCCGCCACATAACACACGCACTCAAGTCACTCCAAAGCAAGTACAAATATGACTCCGTCATTGTCCATGCTGGTGTGAATGACCTGAGACGTACCTCCCTGGACTACATGAAAAGAGACATAGAGGAGCTCTCCGATTATGTAGCCCAGGCTGGTATGACCCTGACCCTGAGCAGCATCTTGCCCTCACCAAGAATGATACCACAATACAAAGACAAGATGATCAGCTTTAACAACTGGCTCAAGTACTGGTGTCATTCTAAGGGGATCCAATGTCTGTCTGCCTGGAATGACATGTTAGACAAGCCACGCTGCTTCGCAAGGGATGGCTTACACCTGTCACCACTGGGCTTCGGGATATTGGCTAAGGCTCTTGCCACCCCCATAGTGCCTTTTTTAGGCAAGGCTCAAAAGACAAACCCACCTCCTTAGAAAACAAAAATGGAAAAAAACTAAGGGTAATGCTGCTCAACACCAAAAGTCTAAATCTCAAGATGCAGGCACTTGATGCACTCCTCAGCATGGAGAACATCGACGTCTGTGCAGTAACTGAAACCTGGTTCAAGGCTCCTGAGAGCACCCCAGCACTACCAGGCTATACCTCGTATCATGCTTTTCGGCCCCAAAACCCGGGCCGAACCACAAAGGGAGGGGAAGTGTCCATATTCATCAAGGACACCCACACCTCCAGGTTAGTAGCAACACATGAAGCATTAGAGACCATACAGGTGCAACTAACCATAGGCAAAACTGCTATACAACTGGTAGCATGTTACAGACCACCCTCCCAATCTCAAGAATCCCACTCAGCCTTCCTGAAGACATTGGAGGATATGAATGTATCACAAAATACCATCATACTGGGAGACTTCAACTACCCAAACATAGATTGGGTACATTATTCTAGCCCTAATACCCTAGCCCAAAGGTTCCTGGAATTCATAAATTCAAATGCACTGGAACAACTAGTCACCTCTCCCACTAGGGGAGATAATATACTAGACCTGATCATCACAAACATGGGGACAAAATGCTCTACACTGGAAGTATACCCCTCACTAGTGAGATCTGACCACAAACTTATCACCCTGGATATACATATCCCACCTCCACCCCCAGCACAAAAGACCACAGTGAAAAACTTCTCAAAAGCAGACTTCACTCTTCCTAAGACTGAGATGGTATCCTTTAAGCCCACTGTGCCAGTGGATACCACATCCCACAATGCCGAATCCTTCACAAATGCTTTCTATGGACATCTCCAAGAATGCATGGATCATGCAATCCCAAACAAATCCAAGTCCCTCTCCACCAAAGGTAAGCGTCCTGTCTGGTGGACCTCAGCCATAAACAAATTGTATAACAAAAGAAGGAAGCTACTGCACGTCAGAGCAAAATCCCATGAAGGGAAGACATCTCTGATCAACATTAGCAGAAAACTACGTTCTCTCATAAAAACATCCAAGGCCAACTTTGAGAGAAAAATCGCTAAGGACACTAAAGATAACCACAAAGCCTTCTTCAGCTATGTTAGAAACCTGGGCAGAAACCCTCAGATATGCTTGGTTCACAACAACAAAAAATGCACTGAACCCACAGATATTGCCAACATTCTGGCTGACAGGCTCAGTGCAAATTTCTCCCCTCCTTCACCCTCAAAAGAAGAAATACTTATCCCAGCTGAATGTAATCTCCCGGTCATCTCAGATGTCCAAGTGAGAACCACTCTAAACAAAGCAAAAAACACAGCATCAATGGGACCTGACGGTATCCCGGGTTGCGTGTTACGTGAACTCCAAGAAGAGCTAAACCCACACATAAAAATGCTATTTAACCTTAGCCTTACTTCGGGATATGTACCTGAACACTGGCGTACAGCAACAGTGGTCCCACTCCACAAGGGGGTGCCTCTACAGACCCTGGAAACTACCGCCCCATAAGCTTAACCAGCCTGGTCTGCAAAACTATGGAAAGAATCATTATAGAACTCATAAACAGAGACATAGGGGACCTACAGACACTTGACCCCACCCAGTTCGGCTTTGTAAAGGGCAGATCCTGCCTTTTAAACCTGGTTGACTTTTTCGAAACAGTCACTAGAGCCATTGATGAGGGCAAAGCAGTCCATACAGCATACGTGGACTTGGCTAAGGCCTTCGACACAATACCCCACTCAGGCATCATAGATGAGCTCAACAGCTTAAAAGTAAACCCTTATGTCACTAGATGGGTTGCAAACTGGCTAAAGGACAGAACCCATAAAGTTAAAATCACTGGAGCAATGTCAGACTCAAACCCAGTCACAAGTGGTGTCCCACAGGGATCTGTCCTGGGACCCCACTTGTTCGGCATTTATTTCTCAGATGTTAAAGCAAACATGGGAGGGCTGTGGCTGACAAAGTTTGCAGATGACTGCAAACTAGGCGCCATAGTCGATACACCAGCAGACACACACATCCTACAAAAAGGCCTCACAGAAACAGACAACTGGTGCCAGAGTCACGGCCTTAAACTAAATGCCAAAAAATGTATAGTCATCCCCTTTGGGAAAAACAAAGTACCCACAAATTATAACATAGACAGCAACCCATTGAGTACGGAAAAAGTAATCAGAGACCTAGGGACCCAAGTCGACAGCGACCTCTCATTTGACACCCACGTTGCCAGAGTGGTTAGAAAAACATTCTACCTTGCACACCTCATCATGAAGGGATTCACATCAAGATCCAAGGATGTCATTGTACCCCTATATTCCTCCCTCATCAGACCCATGATTGAGTACAATGCCCCATTTGGTATGTACCTCACCCGGCATTTGCAACAGCTGGAGAGACCACAAAAGTACCTCACCAAGAGGATCAAGGGTCTCCAACATATGTCTTATTCTGCCAGACTAAAGAAACTTCAGCTCTATTCAGTAGCATATCGCCTGCTCAGAAGTGATCTCTGCCTGACGTACAAGGCCATGTCCAATCAGGATCTGATGGACATGCTCCACCTCAAAAAAATCCAAATCCATCAGGACCATGAGAGCTAAAGACTTAAACCTCGGCACAGGTATGAATAGGACATGCTGGAGGGATAGATTCATAACCCAGAGGCTTCCCATGCTTTGGAACAAGATCCCAGTTTGTATTAGGCAGAGCCCCTCACTGACTCTCTTCAAGAGAAATCTTGATGAGTGGATGGGAGATTGTAAGTTTACCCCAGGGGTCACATCTGTGTCACTGCTAGACAGGGGCACAGTAAACTAATTCTATAATATAAGGGGACCTTCATTGTGTCACTACTAGACAGAGGCACAGTATTCTAAATTTATTCTGTACATTTTTTGTACCATTTCATGGGGTGGCAAAAGCCACATCACTATGGCTAGGCTTACAAATGCCCCTGGGCAGATAGCCCAGTACTATACTATGAAACTATGAAACATAAGAACCATCTAACAACAGGGAACTAATCCCATCCAAATAATCAGTTTTATTCATTATAAAAATACCGTTGCCCTTATCGGGTTTCATCAGACGTATATTAGGATCCTGCTCTAAATCAAATGACATAGTTTCCTCATTTTTAGTCAAATTAATACTGTCATTATGAAATTTTAATGCTAACACTTTCCGTATATCTTTTTCACATTTGTTTTCAAATAGTTTTATAACATTGTTTAATGGGGGATTAAACACACTGGGTCTCCTTAGACCCATATCCTTACTAACCATGACATTCGAGGAATTAAACCACACCCTGAAATTTAATTTCCTCGTGTAGCTTTTCAAATCGATAAGTGTATCATCCAACTTTGCCCTTCTAAAGGGCACATAAGTAAACCCTTTTGCAAGAAGGTCCACATGCTCCATTTTAACAATCATATCTGAATAATTATACACTTTAAAATTGTGTGTTTTATTAAACACAACACGAGGTTTTGATTCATTCAACAACCCTTCCCCACTTCCCCCACCAATATAAACAATGTTACCTTCATTACTGTTGTTCAAAACACAAACAGCATTAGTCCCAAATGTCTGTCTTGAATCAGGTATAAGAACATCACTATTATTACCATCACCAGATTGAACAACTTTAGCGGCCACATTACTGGTTTCAAGTTTCTCATTACTAAGATAAACAGGCAAACATGTTGCCCTATTTGAAAAGTCCAAAACAGTTAACTCAGTACTTACAGGAAAAAGGAGCTCAAGAGCCAAATTCATTAATTCCTCCTCTGTTGTCTCTTGCTCCTCACATTGGAATTGGTTTTTGGTCGCGCCCCCTCCTTGTTGTAGTCCTGAGTGCCTCTCGGTAAAAAACAAGACTGTTGTTCCTTTCCCTTTAGTCATTCTGAACCCCTTATGTTGTCCTCACCCAAAAGGGACTGCATATGCTGCCTATTCCCCTTATAACCTTCTGTGTCTGACATAGTATCAGTAGTTTGATTGGACCAATCCTCCTCCAAAACCATACTTCCCGCTGACATAGGATACACCCTCTGGGAGGCATACTCATTTAAGTCCCTCTTTATTTTATTTGATTTACGCAAAAAAATAGTGTTACAAATGGATGTTACATTTGTAAAAACACTTGAATATAGTTTGATTTACATTAAACTGAATGTCATTTTTGATGGACTGATTTAATTCATCTAAATCTGTAGCTGTTTTCTCCGCTACCAGCATATATGACTTTATCATCAGTCTCATCATCTGCAGCCCCATTTTATCAAATAAAGCATTCCATTCAGTCAGTAAATCAATATTACCTTCAACCCAATTGGGATATTTCCACAACCTAAGACCATGGGGAACAATTTCCAAGTCAATGTTTTTTTGCAAATACGAGATTTCCATTTGTTGTTTTTTATACGATATTAATTTCTATTCAAATACTTTTATTTTGTCTATTATAGAAGAATCTCCAGTTTGGGGAACATTTTCTTGCCCTTTTTCAAACCCAAATGAGAACTTATTTTCCATCCATTCATAATGCCCTTGAGAATTACTGTTCGACTCAGCGTTAATGGTTGTACCAGCATTGGCACTGCTTCTCTACCCTTTGGCTCCATTCCAACTCCCAATAACAGGTGTTGGCTGGGTTAAAGGGTAGCCTAAGCTACCAAACACCTCATTATTACTTTGTTTCTCAGTCAATGTATGAATTTGGGCTGTATGAACAGCCAATTGTTGCTGTATTTGTTGTAATAATACAAAAATATCATCGTTGGTAGTCGTTGGTAGTTCCTGCACTCTCCATTTCACAAACCTCAAACTCGACCAAGTGTGGAAAGTAAAAACTCAATAACTAAAGGAAGTGATTAGCCAGGAATCCAAACAACTGAATGAATGAATAAATTTAATTCAAAGTTAAGCGCTTTCTTCCCTGTACAGATAAGGGACTTCCTCAGAACAAATGTTAAAAATCAAGACATCTGTCTACATATAACCCAGCCTTTTATAATGAACTTGATTACACATAATTAAATCTTAAATAGGCCTCATCAATTCATTATTTTACATAAAAACAGTGTTAACTAAATGCACACAATAAAAATGTAACACACAATTTACTTAACTTAGTTCAACAATTATAAACTTTAAAATAATAATTAATATTAATATTAACCAAATATATGTTTCAATTTTAATACACTTGATATAGAAATTGCTTCATTAATTCCTGGGAAATTGGCTGTATTCAATCGAAGTTGCCATGGACATCCAAAACCCTTCCTTGTGAGTCGTTAGGCACCTGTTGTATTACTAAAAACTTGAAACTATGATCATTATATTCTTGTATATGTTGGGCCAGTGCATTTGTTTGTTTTTTATGTTTGATGTCCAATAAATGTTCACTAATTCTGTTTTTAAATAGCCTTAGCGTTTTACCCACATCAAATATTGGACATTTTGTGCACTTGGCCAGATAAACTACATTAGCAGTACCACAATTATAATGACCATACAAATTAAAAATCTTTCCATTCAATTCAAATTTTTCACCTGTCTCTAATATATAAGGACAAAAATTACAATGCTGACACTTACAATTTCCTTTAGCTCTACTAGTACCCCCACCATACTGATGTTTATTCCTCTCAAAAATGTCCTTAAAGGACCTATCCCTCTTGTATATAACCAATGGTTTAACCCCTACCTTCTTGGCTATGTTGTTATCAAATTGTAATATGTCCCAGTTATTATAAATAACTTCTACCATCCTATGCATGCACATCCCGATTATAACATACAATAAGTCCCACTTGGGTTTTAAAATCAAAATTTGCTCTATTCACATTACCTATGTCCTTTCCATATACCAAAATTGGTTTGTAAAAACCCTTATTTCTCTTTTTTACATTGCAGTGCCTACATTTCTTAAAATTGAACAAGAAGAAAAACAGAAGGGAGAAAGGAAAAAAAGAACAGCAGCACCATATAGTCCTCATTACACTTACAAATAACTGAAAAAAAACTTTATAGCATGTAAAGAAAACCACATGCCACAGTTAACTTCCCCCTCCTCAAAGCACTTTTCCAAACATTAATGCATATGCCCGATTTCATGTCATTAGAGTCCCCACAAGTCCAACAAATTCTGAAAGTCCAATATTTCCAGATTTTCTTGTTCTGTCATATTTCACAAATATAATTATTGCACTGTAATTCCATATTGTTACTGGTTATTACTGTTCATCTCCAAAATCCTGTCTCTGCTTCATTTCCAATGTACTCTGGATACTTCTAGTCAACTCACATGTTCCCTTCTTTCTCTACAACATTTTCAGTTGAAAATTTTGAAAAGGTTTCACAGGTACAGTCCCTCCGTGATCTTTATTATCAGAAGAACAAGAAGCATCTCCTTCTGTTTCACAGCTTAGTTTATGTTGGAAAAACTTGTTGTATGTCCTCCTTAGCATGTACTTCATCAAAAATGATTTTAGAATGATTCTTCCAGGGAAGAATACCTTGAAGACCGCTGGGTATAGCAGTTTGAATCGCACACCTGCATCTCAATGTTCCATGAATAGTGGAATAAATTTGCTCCAATTCTGTCTGGTGCACAATGAGCAATTATTCTCCACACTCTGCAGTCTCTAACTTTCAGTACTTTGTTCTTCTACCACAGTTTTGTCATAATCAACTCCTTCTGCTGGTAGGATTGCATCTTTATTATTAAAGGTCTAGGTTGCTTTCTTATAGCCAGATTTGGAGCATACACACAATGTGCCCTTTCTACAAACAACTCCTGCTGTGGAATACCAGTCCAGTTGTTTATTTGTTGTTGTTGTGTCTTTCGGCTTTTCCCAGGTTAGGGGTCGCCACAGCGGAACTCCGGTCCACTAATGATTGGTAGTAGATTTTTACGTGCCGAGTTGTCGGCCCTGATGCACAACCTTCAACGAAGGTACGCCCATTTACGCATGTCTCCACACAGAAGACATTCTAGCTGAGAATTGAACAGGACAACGTCTTACTGTGAGGCGACAATGCTACCACAGCACCACCACCGCAGCTCCAAATTAATGCAGTCTGTTCCTTCCAACCTCTCTAGTATAGCTGAAATTTTCAGATTTTCCCTACGTGCTCTGTTCTCTAATTCTATTATTTTTTTAAACATTTCTTCCTGAGCAGTCTCATATTCAGCCAACCATTTCTTCATTTCACCCTCTGATTTTTGCACCTTTATCATGTAATCTAAATATCTCTTTAAAGCTTCTTCGATTTTTTTCTAGCCTTTTGTTGTTTGTGTTGATATACTCTATCAGTGTTTTGTTTATTTTAACCACATCTGTATGCAGTATCTTCCTGTAGGTTATTGAAAGTCATGTCTGAAGGTTGCATTGCTTTTCACTGAACAGCTGCAGAGCTTTCCACAGTCAGTGCTTCTTCCACACTTTTTGTAACTGATATTTTCCAAGTCTTCTGTATTTCTTTATTCCTGGCATCCAGGCAATGCCCTTACTAGCCAGTTACTGAAATTTACACATAAACACACGTCTACTGGCCTTCTCTGCTGAGGTTTTGTTTCCACACTGGGAGACACTAGAAACAAACTTGTTACTCAATGTGCAGCCATCTTGGAAGTCTGTACAGTCCAGTTTGTAAACAGAAACCAACACTACACAATACAGTGAATGGGTCCAGTTGAGCAGACTAACATATTAGTAGCACAGTGATTCATAAATATGAATATTGCTTTCCACTTAACATTTTGGCAGCAATTCCAAAAATTGAAGGATATGTGCATATATTTATTTACTATTTGGAAACAAGGTAGGTGGGCTGGTCTGAAGACCCTTTTCACCCAAGAAACAAAAGCAAACAATATGAATAATCAGAAAGAATACAAAAATACATAAAAATAGATGCAAAAGCAAATAATTTTAAAATGTTTTGGAATAAACATATACTTGGTGCAGATCCTTATGCTTGTTACAGAGTCTTATGTACAGAAAAGTGTTACACCAAAGGTAAAACCAAAATTGTTTACAATATTTACAGTGTGCACATAAAACCCATTTTGAATTTCATTAGTTCAAGGAGCAAGCATGACAACATTTAAGGCAGCAAGTAGAGAAAGACTGTCAAGCTGCAGGTAGCATATTTCATGGAGACTGTCTTGCTGGAGGTAGTAAGCTGTTTGATGGCAAATTGTGAGGTTGCTTGCATATATGGAACAGTAAGCCTGTCTCAGTCATTTTTACTTGAGCTAGCTGGTAATATGCTTGGTGCAGACTAAAAAATATTCACAGGGGTAAGCATTTTAGTGGCCACTTCTAAAAAATGAAAAAAAAAATGCTAAAAAAGAAATGTTGCCTTCACCCCATCATTTTTCTTAAGTTGGTTTATATGAGAGTACTTGTTACCTTTATTAAATTTGGTTCAACATTAAGTTTTATGCATGCTTTATTTTTTTTATATTATTATGCATTTGTATTCATGCATTGCTTTACTTTTTACACTGACTCTTCAGAGTTGCATCTTGGCCAAACACTGTCTGGCAGATTCATTCTATTGCATTTGTGTGTATATGTAATTTGACTCCTAGGTAGGTTAGAGTGATTGCTTTTTCATGCTTGTGATAACTATTATTCCTTCATGTTACTCATTCTTTGTCTCTTCCTACAGTACTTCACCTTCTGTTTGTGGAGTTTATGTTTACATGTTCTTTAGGAATTTTTTTTTACTTTATTGCATGTCTTTTCATGTTCCTGAATATATGTAACTTTGAGGTTCATAGGTAGGTACTAGGCTACTGGCACTAGGGCCTATATAAGCCTAGCCAAAAAGGTACCCTGGCTTTTGCCCCCCAAGAAAATTATTTTCCTGTGCCCCTGTCAAGCAGAGCCACAGAAGTGATCCCCGGGGTGAATTTCCCATTTCCCATCCAATCATCAAGATTTTTCTTGAAGAGTGCTAATGAGGAGCTTTGTTTGATATAAATAGGTAGTTTGTTCCAGAGTATGGGAAGTCTCTGGGACATGAATCTATCCCTCCACCATGTTCTGTTTATTGTGGTGACAAGGTTTTGGTCCCTAGAGCGTGTAGCTCGGAGAGATTGGGATTTCTTTAAGTGAAGCATGTCCAACAGCTTTGGGTTTGCCATAGCTTTGTATGTTAGGCAGAGATCGCATCTGAGTAGGCGATATGCAACGGAGTAAAGCTGGAGGTTTTTTGAGATGGTCTGCGTAGGGCATGTGTTTGAGGCCAGTAATCCTCTTTGTGAGGTATTTCTGCGGCCTTTTCAGTTGGCAAACTTGTAGATGTCTTGTGAGGTACATACCAAAAGGGGTGTTGTACTTTATAATGGGTCTAATGAATGACGAGTAGAGGGGAACAATGACTTCTTTTTTTCTGGATGAGAAACCTTTTGTGATGAGGTGTGCCACGTAGAAGGATTTCCTGACTACTGTGGCAATGTGATTATCAAAGGAGAGACTACTGTCCACCTGTGTCCCAAGGTTTCTTATCATACTTTCGGTGTTAAGTAGACTACTGCCTATGTGGTAGTTCATCAGTACAGAGTTTTTACCAAAGGGGATGATGACAGTGCACTTTTTGGCACTGAGCTTGAGGCCATGGCTTTGACACCAGGCATCTGTCTCAGTGAGGCCCTTTTGTAGGATGTCCACATCATTAGGAGTTTCGATTATGGCTCCTAGTTTGCAGTCATCTGTGAACTTCGTTAGCCAAAGACCTTCTGTGTTAGCCTGTACTTCAGAGAAGTAGATACCAAACAGGAGAGGATGCAGGACTTAACCCTGTGGTACTCCACTTGCCACTGGTCTGAATTCGGATTTGGAGTCTGCTACTTTCACAGTGTGTGTTATGTCAGTGAGCCAGTTGGCAACCCATCTTGTGACATATGGATTTATACCTAGTTTAGTGAGTTTATCAATAATTCCAGAGTGGGGGATGGTGTTGAAAGCCTTGGTGAGATCTAGATAGGCTGTGTGAACCACCTTACCCTCATCTATGGCTTTTGTGACTGCTTCAAAGAAGTCCATCAGGTTTAAGAGACATGATCTGCCTTTTACAAACCCGAACTGGGTGGGGTACATTGGAGATTACCAATGTCTTTGTTTATAAATTCCATGATGACAGATTTAATGGTCTTGTAGACCAGGCTCGTCAGGCTAATGGGGCAGTAGTTCCTGGGGTCTGTGGTGGCTCCCCTTTTGTGGAGTGGGATAACCGTCACTGTGCGCCATTCAGTGAGCACAAAGCCTGAGGTGAGGTTATGATTGAACATGGTAGTTAGGTGGGGTGCCAGTTCATTCTGTAGTTCATGTGGAACACATCCTGGGATGTTGTCAGATCCCATGGATGCTGTTTCTTGGCTTTGGAGAGTGTGGTTTTTACCTGTGCAGCCGTGATTACAAGAACTTTGCATTCTTCTGGTAGAGAAATGGGCCCTTTAGGGGGTGAGAGGGTGGTAAAGTTAGCACTGAACCTATCTGCCAGGATGTTGACAATATCAGTTGGTTATGTATATTTAGTGCCATTGTGCTGTAACTCAGAGCAGATCTGAGTGTTGCCATTGAGATTCTTGACTTAGCTATAGAATGCTTTGTGGTTGTCTTTAGAATCAGTGGTGACTTTGTTTTTGTAACTAGCTTTGGAGGATTTTATGAGAGATCTCAGCTTCTTACTGAGGCTGACCAGGGAGTTCCTCCAATCATGGGATTTTACTCTTTTTTGCAACAGTTTCTTTCTTCTGTTGTATAGTTTGTTTTTGGCAGGGGACCACCAGATTGGATTACTTTTTTTGGAGGATAGCATCTTAGTTCTGTTAGGGATAGCATGATCCATGCACTCGTGTAAGTGCTTATAAAGTGCATTTGTGCAGGATTCAACAGTTGTACCTCTATTGTCCGTCTACATGGGTGTCGTGAAGTTTGCCACTTCTGTCTTAAGAAGTGTGAAGTTGGCTTTGGAGAAATTTTTTACAGTGGTTTCCCTAATGGGGGGTGGGGGTGGGATGTGGCTGTCTAGGGTGATTAGCTTGTGGTTGGATCTGACCAACAAGGAATTGACCTCTGGTGTGGAACATCGGTCACCCATGTTGGTATGACCAGGTCTACGATATTGCTGCTGCTGGTGGGGGTGTGGATATGTTGATTCAAGGCATTGGAATTTATGAATTCCAGAAAACATTGAGTAAAAGAGTTGGTACACGAGTAGTTTTCCCAGTTAATGGTGGGTTAGTTGAAATCGCACATTATTAGGGTGTTGGATTGTACCCTAATATTTTCCAGTGTATCAAGAAAAGAGGAGTGGGAATCCTGGGGCATAGTGGGGGGCTCTGTAGCAAGCTACAGTTTGGATTGCGGTCTTGCCCAGAGTTAGCTGCAATTGGATAATCTCGGATGCATTATAGTGAGCAACTAGCCTGGAGGTGTGGATATCCTTAATGAATATGGACACGCCTCCGCCTTTAGTGTTTCGGTCCAGGTTAGGTGGCCGAAAGGTGTGGTATGATTTATAGCCTGGTAATGCAGGGGTGCTCTCTGGTGCCTTGAACCAGGCCCTTTTATCACTACAAAGTATATTTAATTTGTACCAAAGCCCTGATTCCTGCTTTTTCGATTTTTTTCTTTTTAAGCAGACTTTGTGATCCGCAGGAGTTGGGGAGATCGAGTTCTAATACTGCTTTTTTTATTGATTTACTAGTTTGCTTTTATCTTTGGAATAGTTAACAGTTGTCCCCAATAAATGAATTTTCAATAGAGTGGCAGGTTGTTGGATTTTGTAGTCTAAGAGAGAAGAGGGATCTCTGAGTGAATTTGAGGTGCAGGTGTTTTTTTTTTGTGTGTGTGTGTGTGCATGGAACAGTTTTATATACAGATGGATAACAAATATATTGGACAGTTTTCCTTGCCTAGTGATATCTGTCTATTCACGCACCCACATATATATGCACACACAACAAATACGCGCGTGTGTGTGTGTGTGTGTGTGTGTGTGTGTGTGTGTGTGTGTGTGTGTATATATACATATATATATATATATATATATATATATATATTATGGATGTCATTCAATCTAATTCACTGCATTGAAATGGCTGCTGATTGATGGAATGAATGACTGTCAAATGTGGTCAAGTGTTTTTTTTTTTACTTTCTCTGCATATGTTTTCTTTTCCATCTCACCACTATTATTCAGGATTGTCTCTGCAGCCTCATTTTGTATTTTCTCCACAATGTCCCACCAGGAAACATCTCCTTCATTTTCTGGTTCACTTGACACCACCATTTCTTTAAGTAAATCATCCTGCAACTCTCCCAACTGGAGGGTTGTGATGATACAGCCATCATTTGCTTACTCATCTTCATCAAACACTTTGAAAAATTTCCTCAGAAGCTTGCACACATTCTCCGGTTTTGGTATTTAAGTTTACCACTCCATTATCTGCTTCTCTCCTCATCTGCCTCCCTGTTTCTCTGGGCCGTCTCTGCACCTGGAATGAAAACAGGAAGTGCTCCTCCAAAATGGGTCTCACTCACAAGAATGATGAGTATGAGAACTTTCCCGGTGTCTTGGATAAATTTCCCCTAGTCAGTATGAATGCCAACCACCTTTGGTTTTCCATGAAAAAAGGCCACAGGCCTAGTGGGGCTAAGCCAGTCAAAAAAGTGCAAATACAACTAATAAAGTTTCACATCCCATACGATTACTTGGGCTCAAGGAACTAGGCTTCACAAACAGTACAATCAATTGGTTAAAAAGTTACCACAGCCTCAGAACATAGTGTGTACAATGTGGAGTTGACCTGTTTACCCCTTTGCAAACAAGATTAGATGTGCCAGAATTTTCAATATTGGGACATTTATTCTTTAACTTATTCAAAAATAAAATCTATACAGCTGAGTGTTACTATTTGCAGCCTACTCAGTCAAATAGCTCCAAGATGTCCTAGAGCATTCTATTACAAAAACTGAAACCTGGCAAGACCAATCTAAGCTACTAATACATCTAAAGAAAACTAAACTAATGGCATTTTCACCTCTCCGACTCAACAATCAAAATGCTGCAACTTAAAAATATATATTAGTCACTTGCAATAGATTTGAGCTTGTAGAAATACTGGGTATAATAACTGACCATACATTAACATTTTATTTGTTTACTGTGGTAGACTACTTATCACAAAGATCCAATTTCAGTCTCAGCTCTGAGATACAAAGACAACAGAAATACATTTAGTGATTTGATCAGCATATTTATGCATACAAAATATATAGCCATCAACTAGGACTTCTTTATAAAGTCAAACATTTCAATCAGCACATACATGTATGTCTACAGCTCAACTCTAGCTATTCTGCAGGCTTCTCTATGCCTTATCATTTTGACTAACCTTCAGTCCTCTCTGCTACTCAAATTGGAGCAACCTTATAATGATACTGCAAAGTTTGCCAGTAGCCTGCATTAAACAGATGCATCCCTGTTTTGCACTTAAATCCCTTTAACTGTTTGGAGCTACCAAATCTATTAGTCCACACTAATATTAAGACTGTGAAACAAAAAACAACACAACAACACTCTACCATGAAAGTACAATACTACTGTAAATCCACACAAAACAGAACAAATTAAGTGCTTTTGTTCAAAAATTAAAGTGCTTTTACAAATGAAAAGTGAATAAAATCACTTAAATTTTTTATTTCATGTGAATTTATAACAGTATTGTTTTTTTTAATTTTCACATTAACACTACCCACATCTTCCTCCACAATCCACAGGCAACATCATTCATTGAACCAACACTTAGTGCATACTCAAAAATTTAAAAACCATACCTGTGACTATACTCTATCATATAGCTAAATTGTGACACCCTTTCCCAGCAAACATTAGAAATATCTTATTTCATCTACAATTTAAAATCTCACTGTAAACATACCTAACAACAAAATGTCCCTGCAATTGTAACCCTCATTACTAAGCCCTCTTCTTATTCTAATAATTTTTCATCTGTATATTAGAATCCCTATGAAATCATAACTATCAACAAAAAAGTACTGCCCTTGTACCAACACCATCCCTAAGTGTTCTTCTTATGCAGCCAAAGTATCATGACATTTTTAAACACTGTCTAGTGTTTACATGCCTCAGACGAATAACTACTGGGTAAAATACAGATATGCCTCATCTAGTGTCTGTATACTAAAATTCCACTGTGACAATGCATAAACTGTAAAATAATGCTGAATGTTCTTTAGATATATATGTGACTTTACTGGTATTTTCACCTTCAACTTAGCAATTAGACTGCTGTGACTTAAAAAACATATATCAGTCAATCGTACTAGTACAAACCACAGAACTACTACATATAACAACTGAATATTTTATTTTATTTATTCATTTTTCATTTGTTCACTCTGGTAGAGCACCCAATTTCAATCTCAGCCTAGAAATACAGATAAATTAGAATTACATTTGGTCTATATGCAGTTAGAAATACAGCCATAAACTAGGACTGCTGTAAATACTAAATAGCATATTTAAAATGGAGATCACCTGTTAAATTATCAGTGTTAGGTGGTATATTTTTATTTTTAGCTCATGCTAATTGCCTTTGTAAATGCATGTAATTTGGAGTTTATCTGCCTGGGCAGCCTCTGAAAAAGGACTTTGCCAGTCAGACTTTCTCCGTAATCAATGGCAAAACAAACAAACAAATAAATAAATAAATGTTTGAGATTATTGTTATTTTCTACATTTTCAAATTACTGTTCTCTAGGAATATCAACATTTTAGCAGTCATTTTCCTACAAACAGATACTGAATCTTTTGACACAGGTCACTACATTTTCTTTATATAGAATCAACTAAACATTCTGGTGCAAATTTTGCATACTAACTACATAAACTCTAAGAAGAGCTGGTTATAGGGATCTGTAATACTGTTCACTGTGCATATCTGAGGAAAATAAATACACATAAAATTAAGTTATCAACATTTTTGGGGATTGAGAATAATACTATTACTTACAACATGTATCATTTTTGCTGTTTTAATGAAGTCTGTGCATGATGGCGGTGCCATGTATGGCAGTGGCCTCTCCGGCTCCCATTGTGCACTTTATGTTTAGGTGTTGTACTTATCTGTATTGTTGAGTTGTAGGGCCATTTGTCTGGTTGAGTGTGTCAGGTGTCAACAGTTTGAAGTCATGATGTTCATGGCATCCCGATGTTAGTTTCCCTTACCTTTTGGAACTTGGAACTTGAAGCAGGGCCTTCATTGCAAGTTGGATGCAGAAGCAGAAGTGGAGTTTGCCAGCATGAAATCTGAAACTAGATTTGTCTTGCTGGGTTGGAGGGATCCCAAATGGAGTTGAGCTAAAAATAATGCCAAATTTTGGAACTGGTGCCACTAATGGAGTGGCTGGTGAGACTGAGGATGAGGATTAAGGTCATTGTGTGGTCGTGACTGTTAGGGCCTGCGGATAGCTGCATTTGTACAATCTGTAGATCAGTCTGGGTATGGATTGCTGGTTCTGGTGTGGAGATGTGGTACCTTTGTGGTTCCTTGGTAGACTGGGAGGATTGTTTCTGGTGCTGGAGCAGAATGCAGAGCTGTGGCAGCTAATGTTTCTCTGGCTGCAGTTGGACTTTGGATGTAGTGGTGCGTTGGTACCATCAGTTGGCTCATTACTGTTGTTTTTGTGTTTATGTGTAAAGTTTTATGTTAAAAGTTGTTGCTTGTTAATGTTTAGCTTGGAGGAATGTAATTTTATTTGCTGTGCACTTGTGAGTGCATGTGGTTGAACGACAATAAAGTTATTCTTGATTGATTCTTGACTGATTGAATTTCAAATGTGAAACCATGTGAGACTGTGGAGACTTGGGACCATATGTGTGAGAGGCAATAGCTTAATTTGAATAATCCAAAATGGTTTTACTAACAGACATAAGATACAGCACACTTGTCTAGGATGTAAAACTAAATCAACTTGCCAAATATTAACTAAGAAGTGCTACATTCAGTGTGTAGCTTCATTAACAAAATGTAGCTTGGAAATGGAAGACATGATGGTAAGGAAGACACTCGACATCCTATGTAGCCAGAAGACAAGATGAAAGGGCAGTGCAGCAAAGCCACTTCGCCTGAGCTCCAGAGGCTAATACACAGGAGGACAAACTACAAATGGTGTGGGAATTGTGGTAATGGACAGGCTTAAGAAGACAGTGAGGGATGTCATCAGACTTAATGATAGACTCATGGCAATCAGACTCCAGTGTAAGGATAGGGCACTATTCATAATCTCGGTCTATGTCCCACAGCAGGGTTGTGATAGTGGGGAAAAGAGCGCATTCAGACAACAGTTGCAGGACCTACCAGATAAAGCAGACCAACATGAAACAGTGTTGATGCACATATCAGGACATACATGAATAGGATATAAAGACTGCTTTAGTCCACAGGGATGGGGCAATAAGAATAAAGGAGAGGATATTCTTGACTTCTGTCTGGCCAATGGCTTGATGGTGGCCAACATATGGTTCAGCAAGAAAGACGGTCACAAGATCACATACAAGAGTGGTCAACATGAACTCAGGTAGACTTCCTCCTAGTAGGGAAAGGGTACTGGGGTAGAATCAGTGATTACAAAGTCAGCCTCAATGATTACAAAAAACACCACCAGAAACCAGGTACCTGTGTCCCAATAAACACAAAATCCAAGTAACACGAACAAACAAATGTACTCAGTTAAGGCTCCACACTCCAGAGTAAAAACACAGGTTTTATTCACAGATAATACTGCACAAGCTGTTTCACAAACTGCTTCGCCAGGTGCGTCTGCTGTACTGCATGTACATTAATATGTATACAATTTTAATACATGAATACACGTAATTTCTTCTTATTAAAATTTTGTACCATTTTAATTGCATACTGGAAGGTATTCGAAGATAATTGCCTTTGATCCCTGATTTATAAATCCTTGAACACCTAGAGTGGCATAAAGGGAAGATCTTCCCTACATTTTTTTTCTTGGACTGATTATAAGGAGATTAAAAGCAAGCAGGATGGAGCTACCTTACACAGTGATCTAATTAAGTGAAATTGCTGCAGCACAGCAATTAAGCTACACACATTCATTTATACAATGTTTTATTTCACATACAAATTGGGTGACTACTTAGCAGCAGCTTCCCTTTGTGATCTTTCAGGGAAACATCTGACACACTGGACTATCACTGTTAATGTTCGGTCCACTGTGAATAATTTTGTCTTGTTCATTTATACTCAAAATTTTGAAAACTGTAGGAGGACATTAGTTAAAAACAGCAACACTACCAAGGTCGCAAAATCCAAAAAACATTTTTTTTTTTTTTTTTTGAGGATGTAATCCCCTCCCACGGATCACCCCAAAGTAGGGGCATATCCATATATCCCTAAGGGATACATACATACATGTATAAAACACCAAAACATTATTTAAGTGAAACTTGATCTCAACGAAAACGTCCACTGGGAAAGGAACCACTTGGCCACCATGGGAAAATCTGCCCCTTTTCCAACTATAGTGCAACATCAGAGTTGGGACATTTAGTGGGGGGGGGGTTTGACATGCTTTGAGTTGTGTGTTTTGTCCTGGTGGCCAGGTGGTTCCTTTCCCGGTGGACGTTTTTGTTGATGTGAAGTTTTGCTTAAATAAGGTTTTGGTGCTTTCATTTTGATCATCAGTGATTCGAGTAAGTGAGTTTTCGCTTTTATGAAGTAGACCCATATTATAGACATAGACATAGATATAATATATATATATATATATATATATATATATATATATATATATATATATATCAGATATACATATATAATAGGGACCTAAATCTTGTCACCACAATAAACAGAACATGCTGGAGGGATAGATTCCTGTCCCAGAGACTTCCCATACTCTGGAACAAACTACCCATTCATGTCAAGCAAAGTTCCTCATTGGCCCTCTTTAAGAAAAATCTTGACGACTGGATAGGAAATAGAAAATTCACCCCGGGGATCACTTCTGTGGCACTGCTTGACAGGGGCACAGGAAAATCATTTTCTTGGGTGGCGAAAGACAGGGAACCTTTTTGGCTAGGCTTATATAGGCCCCGGGGCTGATAGCCTAGTACCTACCGATGAACCTATATATAGAGATATAATTATACACATATATATATATATATATATATATATATATATATATATATATATATATACACACATACACACACACACACACACACACACACACACACACACACACACACACACACACACACACACACACACGCACAATCTCTGAGATTGCACAAACTTGGGGAAGAGGGATAAAGTGAGGAAATTGCAACTTTCTCCTTCTCACTCTTTTCCTAGTCTAGCTGCCATAATAGGACACTGGCAAATCTTTAGCTTTGACGTTATGACTGTCCATTAACTATCCACTGGTGACAAACAATAGAGTTCCTGTTTACAGCCCCCTTCTCTCAAACAACTGCCTGGCATGCACTTAGATTTCTTTCTCTTCATCAATTCCAGCAGATTCAACCCTCCCATCCTCACCGCTTGTGATATTTCATCAGGTAAAATCCAGGACTGCAGACTACTTTTGCATGCTTCCAAGCTCTCATCTGCATATGATTATAATATTCACAGACTCTCATCTGCATATGCTTATAATATTCTAGTGTGCAAGTCTGATACTGTTGTATTTCCCATACATTTTAACCCTGTCCACCTCACTTCCAAGCACCTAAGAAACCTCCTGGTGGTATACTCTTGACTCTCAGATGACTGCCAGTGCTTCTGAAATTGAAGTAATGCTTTTTTTCATCTCACTGAATAAACATGAAAATGTTGCACTTTCTGCTTTGGACAAGTTGTGCTTTCAGGTACCTCACATTCTCCCAACACTATTGTCACACAATGCCAATAAAACATACAGGAGTTTCAGGGGAGGAAACATGGAATGTAATATCAAACCATGAGTTATGAAAAGTTTACCAGCCAAATAAATCAGTTAGAATTTGTAGCTAACATGGAAGTTTAATAATGTGTGACTCACAAATCACTCATGTGACTAAATCCCATACAGATTCCAGACCCAAAATGAAAAACACAACCTAACAAAAATGTAGTTACCATGTACTAATTTTCAATGCCATATTAACAAAAACATAAACAAATGCTTTTTAGCTAATAATCATCCAACTTTACATCACATTACAGTGAGTAGCACCTCACCGCCCACCCCTGCCATAAATAAAATAAACTCAGAGTAAAAGAAAAATGATTAAAAAAAGATAAGCCAAATGAGATATAACAAAGTTAAAGAAAGTAAGTAACACTGCAGAAAATGTATTCCTGCTAAAATGGCACAATAACTATGCATACCATACAAAGGTACAGACAATCGAATTTCCAATTTAGCTGGCAGTACAATTAAAATTAAACAAATAAATTTAACAAGGAAAATACAGAAACAAAATCAAAGCACCATAGCTCCACCAGTTACATACCTAACAATCATTCCAATCTTTAAAGCATCAAGAGCAAGTTCCTTGAGTGCTGTCAGATCAACGGAAAAAGAGAGAAACAAGTTTCATCAACAGAGGAGTTTTCTTTTTTCAGTACTGTTGTATGACCTTGGAATAGCTATATTTAAGTTCAGGGACATGGGAGTACAGGAGGGTATCCTGCAAAAACAACTTACCTCCAAGGTTCAGCAAAACTTGTTTTGTCTTTTTCTACCAATTGTACATCATTTAATGAAAGTGCTGTCAATGGATCAACATGTATGCAAACAGACATGCTACCTCAACATAAGAATGAATTACTAAAGAAATAAATGAACATTTTACATGATATGGTAACTATATTGCCAGTTACGAAGTTATGCAAGTATTTACTTCCTTCTGACCCATGTCTTTCAGCTCAATGGTGTACCTAAACAATTACTGTAGGAGTAAATCCTTATTTAACACTTAATCCTGGTAGGCACTATAATTGTATCTGGCTAACCCAATCTGCCAGATTCCAATTACTGATAAAGGCACTGAGCTTCTAGAGCAACAGCCTAATATCTGCTGTTCAATCTATAGGAATGTTTTATATCTATCTCAGAAGTTTCTTAATTTGCCAGTTTTGGAATGATATCAAACTATTTAAACAAAATATTGTATTTATTTATTTTTGCTTCATCCAAAGTTTAGAAATAAGTGACAGCTAAAACGTTCAGCTTTGTTTTAACTTGATCCAGTAAAGTCTGTTTGAAATGTGTTTCATGAAAAACTGTGTAGTTTTAAATTATTCAGCAAAGAAAATGGTGCTGTCAGGCATGCTTAGGATACTTTCTCAGTGTTGCATGTTAAGACCACAGAATGCTATTGTAATTGTCAGCTGCAGGCAGCTGTTGATATTTTCCATAGTCAAGTAGGCATAGTATGGACTGTATTTTTCAGCACTGCCTAGACAGATTACAGTACTGAATGATGCTTGCAATTTGCATTATTCTGGTGAAATACACCAACAAATCAGAAACTGCTGGAAAAGGAGTTAAGTTCCAAAGTTGTACCAGATGACTATCCATCCCTTCTATTTACTTTTGAATTCTGCATGTTATTGTTTTTGCATCTATCCAATTTCCCCATCTGGGTAACCGCAATAACAGGGGAGTACTTCACTACAGTGGCTGTCAGTGAGGAAAGGAAAAAGTCTAGTGCAACAGTGAGTTGGCTGAGTTAATAAGGATGGGAAATGCTCTCAAGTGTAAAACCAAGTCATCCCACAAACATCATAAACTGCACCTTGGCATTCTAGTCCATATTTCATCCAGTACCCATTTGCCCCATATAATGGATCCTGGCAGGAAACAGTTTAATTGTATTGCAGCCATACAAGCTAGAGCCCTAGAACTTGCACAGGATAATGATCACAAAGTAGTAAAGGCAAAGCCACTAGTAACAAACAGCAAATGTTTTTTTCCCCCTAGATATTGGCAAATATATGGAGACTTTCTTCCACAGCTGTGTGATGTACGAAGGTAACGAGCACTATTACCTGCACATTTCTGGGTAGAGCTGAGTGCAACTTCCTGTGGGTCCTCTCCATGCTGCTGAATACCCACTGTAAATAACTGAGAACTACAATTCATATCCAGTTGTGCAAACATCAGCAGACACAATCATTATTATTACATTTACAGATCAAATATTTTCATAATTTGGCATTCCTCACATTTTATGGACCGATAATATTCTTCTTATTCAAGGAGACTTGGCACATTTCATGAAATATTTCAGCTCTGGATTCAGCCAAATAAACCAAGATTAATGTAGAGAAAGATTTCAGCACATATTAAAGTAAAGCCATGAGAACTGCCCAAAAGTATGCTGTGGAAGCAATATATACAATTCTTTTAGGGAAAAAAGCAACAGAGTAACACTATACATAACTAAAGGACCTTCTCCTGCACAGACACTGCTAAAGATTAATTAAAAGTATATATACAATGCTTTTATATTAAGTCACATAAAGGTCACCTTAAGAAGTCACAATTCAAAAATAAAGTTAAGATAAAGGAATATGCTGATAAAAGAGATACCTTGTACAGCATTAACACTACAGGCACTTGAGTCTCAAGCAATCAAAACCACTGTCTCTAACCAGGGACTTGAGCACCTTGTAGCTTCTAAAGGCTACTGCTCATACTTGAACTTGAATATGAGTTCAGGCAAGAGGCCATGGTGAGGGAGGTTTTCAGTTTAGAGAGAAGGAAGGTGATTTATAGGGTTTCAGAGCAGGAAGGGAATTTTAGGGTTAGGGGAGGTGTAAGGGAGTTTTAGGATTAGGGTATGAATGAGAACTTTAGGGCTAGGGAGGGGGAATGGAGATTTAGGGTAAGGGAGTGAGGACTGGGGTTAGGACCTGGGTGGGAGTTTTACGGTCAGAGTTTAGGTTCTGGTAGGGCAAATTAGCTTAACAGGATTCAAAGTTGTGAGGGCTAAACAGAAATGGGAGATCGAGCTTAGTGAGAATTCGACCACTTGCTTTTTTGAGCAAGTGGCAGCAGGCAGGTGTGTTGCAAGGTACTAGCATGTGAGCACCTGTAGTAGGTCCAAGTTTCACATAACTTCTAAGTGGGAGATTATATATACCACTAGAATAGCAGATTCTCAAAAAGGATTCCGTACCTTCTACAGAACTAAAATACTTTTAATTAGTGTTGGCAGTAGGTGACCAGGTACTGCCCACTTTTCAAAAGGTGTCATACTGAGAATTATAGGGGATGCTTGCACTACTGTGCTGCTGAGCTGCAACCTTCCCAAAGTAAAATTATTCTTTATTTATTTTCCCTAAAAATATCTGACTTTTTCATTTCATGATTTAGAAGTGTGGAGTTCAAATTTCTGATAAAAGAAAATCTCAGTTTTCTTGGCTGGGCTGTTTTTAAAATACCTCAGCATTTGTGTCTACCCACCCACTGAAAATAAACAAGATGATTGTGCCTTAATACAGGTTCACCTGACATTTAAGGGTAATACAAAAGATGTTCCAGTTGAGGATGATACTGTGGTCATTATGTTTCACCTTCTCACAATCAAACATCAGATATGTCTAATGATGGCTACCTTTTGGGGACATGGCTAAGAAAACATGCTGTGAATATTGGTTAAGAGATACTTGATACAATGTTAGACATGAAAAAAAAGAAGTTATGTACTCACTATAATGTTCCATGTTTGTTGTCCATATCGCCTTCATTCTTTGCTGGTTGGGGTTCGGAACCGAGAATCAGTTCCAACTCGGCCTATACTAAAGCTCAAGAGCTTCCACTGGCTCGAGACTATATCCTGTCCCATCATGCTTAGGGAGATTACCCAGATCTAGTTTGCAATCACTAAACAAAGTAACAGATATATAGATACATTTGTATATATATATATATATATATATATATATATATATATATATCTATATAAATTGTATTTACATAAACATGTGCCACCTAGGACTAAAGAAGGGAATCAGAGAACATGAGTTCCAAATCCAGTAAAGACCTCTCGATCCTCCAGGAGTGATGGTTGGGGGAAGGAGGGTGGGAAGCAAGAACGAAGGTGAGATGGACAACAAACATGGAACGTTATGGTGAGCACATAACTTCTTTATGTTATGTTGTCCTATCTCATCTTCATTCTTTGCTGGTTGGGGCAGTGTCCCTAGCACCTTCTTTCTTGGGTGGCTCAAGGGAACAAACTCTTCAAAACAGTGGATCCAAAGGAAGCCCTGTTCTGGGAGGCCAAATCTACTTTGTAATGAGTGATAAAGGTATGAGGTTTTACCCATGTTGCTGCAGCACAAATTGAATCCATAGGTAGCCTAGCCTGAAAAGCAGACAAAGTTGCAATGGCTCTTGTTGAATGACCTTTTATTTTCCCAGGCAGTTGTCTATTTTGAGAAGTATATGAATAGGTAATAGCATCAGTAAACCACTTTGACAGAGTGACGTTTGATACTGGGGCATCCTTCTTTTTATCTGAAAAGGATATGAACAGTTGATCAGATTTCCTGAATTCTTTTGTTCTGTCTAGGTAGAAACGTAATTGCCTGCATATATCCAATTGGTGTAATTTATATTCTGCCTTGTTGCCATAGTTTGGGAAGAAGACAGGTAGATCAATAGACTAATTCAAATTAGTCTCAGAACAAACTTTAGGGAGGAATGATGGATTAGTTCTAAGCGAAACTCTGTCTTTATGGAAAACCAAGTAGGGGGGACGTATAGACAATGCTTGGATTTCTGATATCTGCTAGCTGACGTGATGGTTACCAAAAGGACTGTTTTCCACGTTAGGAACTTCAGATGACACGATGAAGCCGGTTCATATGGAGCAAGGATTAGAGTGGACAATACCAAATTGAGGTCCCAAGGAGCTGGTAGTTCTTTTACTGAGGGCCTTAGTAAAAAAGTACCTCTCAAAAAGGCCTTGCACAGTCTATGGGACATAATTTTGAACCCCATCTCTCCGATATGGTAGTTTGATATAGCAGTCAATTGAACTTGTATGGTAGCTGCTGCTGCACCTTCATTGAAAAGTTTTGCTAAAAAGTCTAAAATAGATGTTACAGGGGCCATGAAAGGATCAATGTGATTATTGAGAGCCCAACAGGAAAACCTTTACCATTTGGTAGCGTAAAGCTTTCTAGTTGTAGTTATGGGATGAGATCAGAATATGTTTCACAGCGGGAGATATATTTGGAAGCCTGGATAGGAGTGGAAGTGGAGCAACCAAACTGTCAGTTTGAGGGTTTTGATTGAGGGATGGAGCATCCCTGATGGATGAGTCAGGAGGTCTGGAACTGGGTTCAGAATCCACAGATCCTCTTGTAGATGGGGCCATAAGAAGGGAAACCAAATTTGATGAGGCCAGTATGGGACGATGAGTATTAACCTGCTTCTCAACATGCTGGCTTTCTGAAGGACTTTGGGGATCAAAGGAAATGGAGGGAAAGCATAAAGGAGTCCTCACCCTGGGGCCAATCATGTACAAGTGCATCCCTTGGTGACTCCCTCGGAGGGGGGATCAGGGCAAAGTAGCTGCTGCATTTGGCATTCATGGACATAGCATAAAGTCGCAGCAAAGCTAGCCCCACTTGCGAAAAATTTGTTTCGCAATTTCCTGTTTCAGGAACCACTCATGAGGCATTAGAAGAGCTCTGCTGAGTTTGTCTGCTAACACGTTGGATTTCCCTGGGACATGCTTTGCTATTAGAAGGTGTTGGGAAGAGACTGCCCACTGCCATACTCTGAGCCTCTTGACTTAGGGGGAAAGATCTGGTTCCTCCTTGTTTGTTTATATACCACACGACTGACATATTGTCTATCTGGATTACAATAGTTCCTAGTGGAAGGGAGGTGAGGAATGCCTGCAACACCAAACGTACCCCACTCATCTCTAGGACATTGATATGTAAGTGGTTCTCATATTCCTGCCAAACTCCTTGGACAGTCTTCCCCAGATAATGCCCCTCCACCCTATCTGGGAAGCATCTGTGGTCACTGTAGCTATTGGTTGTGGGGGAATTAATGGTCTGCCCAAATCCACTTGAGTAGAATGAAGCCACCAGCATAGGTCCCTCTTGCAGGATTTCATTATGATAATCTTGTGGGACATGGGTAACTCCTGCATGGACCATTGGGTGAAAAGTAACCACTGGAGAATTCTCATGTGTAAGTGTGTGAGAGGTACCAAGGTTATTGCTGCTGCCATGGTACCCAAGATCTTTAGAATAACCTTTGCTTGTACTTTCTTCTTTGTGAGGATGTTTTCTACTTGTTTGCATAGGGTTTGTATCCTGTCAGGAGGAAGTTTGGTTTTCTACTTGTTTGCATTGGGTTTGTATCCTGTCAGGAGGAAGTTTGGTTACCATTTCTTTTGTGTTTAAGTCTGCTCCTATAAATACAATATGTTGTGATGGCAACAAGGCAGACGTTTTGAAGTTTATTGTAATGCCTAGTTGAGAGCAAAAGCGGATGGTGTTGCCTCTTGCTCTGGTTAGTAGATGCTTGGTGGTGGTGGTTAAGAGCCAGTCGTTCAAGTACAGAAACACACAGAATCCTAGATGCCTCAAGTGAGCCATAACTTCTGCCATGCATTTGGTGAACACTCTGACGGCTGTAGTGAGACCAAAAAGTAGAGCTCAGAACTGGTAATGACTGGCTCCTAGCTGAAAGCATAAGTCACTCCTGGATCACGTGTCCATTTTTATATGGTAGTATGCATCCTGGAGATCTATCGAGCGCATCCAATTGTCTCTCCCCAGAAAGGGGAGTACTGACTGCAGTGTCATCATCTGGAACTTTGATTTTTTTATGGATGATCCAAAATGGGCCTCCAGTCCTGTCTTTTTTGGAACTAAAAAGAACCCTGAATAAGTTCCTGATCCAATTTGGTCTGTGGGGACATTTTGGATGACTTCTTTTTTTTAGCAACCTTTGAACTTCTAGGGTTGCCTGGTCCCTCTGACTGGGTGGAACATCAGGGACTGACATCTTTTCTAATGGGGAAGAGGAAAAGGGTATACAGCCACCTCTGGATATGATCGCTTGTACCCATTTGTCATTCGTTATATTTAGCCAGGCATTTGGATACAGTGACAAGCGAACCTTGACTGCCTCCAGAAGTGGACAGATGGGCCTCCTTTCAGGAGTGCTGGAAGGGCCTACGAAGGAATGTATCTCTGTCACCCTGATTTTGCGGACACCCGCTGCTGAGTGGTCAGCATCTTTCATTGATGTTTCCCCCTCTGCTCCTGGGGGAAGAATCACCACATGCATCCGAAAAGACATCTGGAACTTACAGAACCACATTTTTCCCCCTTCTGGCCTTTGGGGTAAGGCCTGGTAGGGAGAGAAAAATGGACTCTCATGGCAGAAAGAGTCTTTACCTCTTGCTCACATCTGGTCAGAGTTTATCTCACTTTTGGCCTGAACAAGGATGAGCCATCGAATGGGGCATTGATAAAGGAAGACTTGAAGGGTTCTGCAAACTTGCATAAGTGCATCCAGCTGCATCGGCCGCATAAGAGATAAGCCGCATGGAGGAGTTTACCATGGAATTTAAGGTAGAAAGCTGAGAGGTCATCTTGTCTGAAACCCCTGCAGCTGTAGAACTTTGGAGGGTATCACCTAATTCCTTTAGGAGATTCTTCTGAAGCCTAGTAAAATGGGTCAAATAGTTCAGCGACCTAAGAGTAAAGGTTGTTGATGAGAACATGCACTTTCTGTACCTGTCCATCGTATGAGATTCTTTATTTGGTGGATGGACACATGAGGAAGTCTCGAACAATTCCTTTTTAGTGGCTACCGCCACCACCATAGCATCTACTGGAACACCTTTTGTGAGAAATTCCTTATCAGATGGTGCTGTAATAAATGTATTCAGCCTCCTTGGAACAGAATCCACAGATTCCAGAGATCCCCATGCCTTTTTGGCTGACTATTTTTAGGAGTTGATCGAAAGGCGGAGTCACCCAAGAGGTGGAGGGGCGAGATCCAAAAGCCTCCAGGTACACAGACTCATCCTCAGAAGGGTTAATGGACTTCCAGCCACCTCTCTGTTTAAGGATTTCTAGGATGTCAATAAAGGAGACATCCTCAGAGGGTGACCGTGGGGACCCTTCTGAATGATCTAGGCCCGTGTCTGAAGTGATAGAGTCCCTGGGGGAGTCTAGCTGTTTCCTCTTACATGCCCTCTTCCAAGGCATCTCTCCAAAGGGATACTCGGGAGAGGTTTCAGAAGAGATGGTTTCACCCAATGGGGTGTCCTGGAACTTTGGGTCTCCACACCTATGGGGAGAGATGGTAAAGAGGCAGACTCCGGCACTTTTGGGGGAAGAGTGTTTGGATCCAAGAGTGGAGCCATCTGGGGTGACAGCACTCTCCCTCAAAAGCACCACGACCCTGCTCCAAGGGAGTTTCCAGCTCTAAAGAGCCAGAAGACTGCCCCCCGAACCAAGGTGGTGGGCTCCAAGGCCAATGTAGGCGCTGTGCTCACTTACGCGGAAGCCCTGAGAGGTAGATTCAGATCAGACAACTGTACAACCTGACTCTCCTCCCTGGACCTGACATGGGAGTGTTGGCCCCTAGACCCCTCAATGGAAGATAGCACCAAGGAGGTCGGAGCAGAAGTCGGGACCAAAAATCCTGGAGCAGGTCTCGGCCCGACAGTTTCACTATAATCAAATCATAGCACACCGGCTCCAAAGCCACAACATGGGTCAGAAGAGGAAATGAAGAACGGGATGTGACGGTTGTTGGACCTGAATCCTTTTGGGTTGGGCTCAAAAGAATCCTGGCCAGCGTCAGCATCTGTAACAGCCTCTTGAGTACCCACTCCACGTCATCATCTGAGAGACTCCTGGAGGACTGAGAAGACAGGGTCGAGGATCTGATGGATTGCAAGAAAGGTAAATGCAACACTGAGGAGACTGGTTCCAGAACTGGGGACCGGCTCCACACATGATACTCTGTCAGCTCCAAAATAACCAGTGGAGCCAAAGAGGTAGCTTTTTTGGGCCCGAAAGCCTTCGGGTCCATGAATGAATCCTTTGCCTTCTACTTTGATGGTTCTGATTCTGGGGATGTGGAAGAAGACCTCTTAGAAGACTTGTCAGAACTAGGGGATTGACAATGTTGGGAGGATTTTGAGGAACTCTGTTTCCCTTCTAGTGCCTCGTAAAAAGGAACTTTCAATAATCCCCTAACAATCAAATTGTTTTTCCTCTCCAGTAATACTCTTGAGCTGAATGCATTGCAAAAAGAGCATGACTCTTGCAGATGGACAGCACCTAAACAGTACACACAACTGGTGTGTCCATCTGTCAAGGA
The DNA here is from genome assembly GCF_019279795.1 of Protopterus annectens. Classification (NCBI taxonomy): domain Eukaryota; kingdom Metazoa; phylum Chordata; order Ceratodontiformes; family Protopteridae; genus Protopterus; species Protopterus annectens. The sequence continues at coordinate 82,680,188 of NC_056748.1, read as the reverse complement.
CATTTTCTGGCTGCATCTATCACATTTTTTGAAGCCCGAAGGCTTAGCTTCTTTAGCATCTTTAGTCATGACTAGCAACAGTACAAGGCAGACTAATCAACAATCAGAAGAACTTTTTTTTTTTATATCAACAACAACTACAAACAAAGCAAAGAAAAGCCAGAGGAGAAGTCTCTAACTTATACGACAGTCTCCTCTAGTTAGAGGAGAAGTATCTAACTTAAACAACAACTCCTCACTGGAAAAAAGGCAAGGGAAGGGAGGAAGCCCTCTAGGTTAAACGGGCTGAAAGGGAGCCCTCTAACTCAAACGGACTACCTAACAGTATAGAGTAAAGGGGAACAAGATAGTTTTTAAATAACAGACACCCAAAAAACTCTCTAAATCAAACTATTTTGGGATCAGGATAGGGAGAAAGACAAATGGCCTAGCAAAAGACAATGGCCAGCAACAGACAGTACCAAAGATCACAACGGATCTAGAAAAAACTTGTGTACTGCACTAAATGCAAATAATACAACAAACACACTAAATATTTAGAGCAAAAAACAGTATAAAAGAAGAATAATGATTCCACTTAGCCTGGAGCCTAGTAGGAAGCACCCGATCTAGTTTAGCAGCAAACAAGATCTGAAAATCTCCCTAAGCATGATGGGATAGGGTATAGCCTCGAGCCAGTGGAAGCTCTCGAACTTTAGTATAGGCCGAGTCCCCAACCAGCAAAGAATGAAGGCGAGATAGGGCAACATAACATGAATAGTTTTGACTGACATGCCTTCATTATGGAAAACAAGATAAGATGATTTATACATGATAACATGTCTTCAGTGGGGTGCTCGCTATGTGAAGTCTGCGCGTTATCCCTATCTTATGCATGGGTTTTCTCCAAGTGTTCTACTTTCTTCCTCTTTCGATGAGATAGGCGAATTGGTGCTCTCCAAATCACCCACTGATGTGCATGTGTTGTCTGAGTTAGTGTGTGTCTCCACCCTGTAACAGATTAACTCCTTTCCTGAAAAGTTGTCAATCCCTTGCATCCATCAGATGCTGAGATAGGATCTGGCATGCTCATGATCTGTTAATGGATAAAGTCGGTTATCAAAAAATTAAATAGATGGCTACTGCCATGGCACAGAGGGATAAAGCCTGGACTATGATCCAGTTAACTATAGTTTAATAAGTGGCCTCAGTGTTTGAGACAATGGCAAGGGAGAATAGGCATATGCCCATCCTACAAATGGACATCACTCACACAAGAGCCCCTCACAACTGATTGCCAGTGGAGGACAGGGAATCATGGGGGGGTGTTGTCTGTAACAAAGCAGGGTACTGTCTATGTCACTGTGGAGATAGCACAGTATGCAGCATGCCAACTGCACGTCTTTCAAGGACTGTACATGTGTACATGGGAGGGAGAACGAAGCTATAAACAAAAATCTTCCTTAGCAGCATATGACACTGTCCCACCAAGATACCTTATACTCCTCATCAGCTCCAAAAAGGGTAGTATAGCAGAGGTTGTCAGGATGTAGACCTGGTAAATGAGGAGTGGTACTCAAGTTTAGCTGAGGTCAGTCACAAAGAGGACCAAAACATTTTTAAATAAATACATAAACAAAAAACGGACGACAAGATGGACTTGTAACTCTGTCATTCTTTTGTCAGATGTACCAGGAAATGGGAAAAGTGCATTGTCCCTTTAGGCTCAAAAATCAGATAAATTCAGCTTTTCCAGCAATCTGCTCAAATCCTATGAAAGGCAAATGTGTCTTTTTGGAGGACTCAACTAAGATATTCTTTAAGAAAGAATTTAACAGATGGGTGTAATGGAATGTGAGAAAACGTTGGTAAACAAGTAAATACTGATTTTACTTTGACCATGCCATGCTGGAATCAAACAAGCTACATAAATAATCTGACAACATTGGTATGGAACAGTGCAAAAACCTGCACTTTTACTGAATCAGTAAGTACTGAGTGGAGGTAATTGTCATAATGAAATGAGAAATCAGGCTCATTAGAAAAACGCACTGCATTTTTTTGTGGGGGTGAAGCCATGGCATACAAAGCAGTTAAAACCATACTGAGGTGAATGTGATTGGTCTAAGCAACATTACAAAGATGGAACGGAGAAAACATAAGAATGCCTCACACCTAAACCTTCATCAGATCTCAACCTGGAATTAAAGATGCAAGTGGCAGATCTTGTCTTTGTATTCCACAGTCTGTCAAGAGGTGAGGTGCAGGAGTTAAAAACAGGGAGACCCACTGGACGCACAATCCCTTTTCAGGGGCAACCTGGGAGTACTGTTTAATTAAGTGACTTGCCAAATGCTATACAGTAGGCAAGTGAGGGCTGAGGAAATGAACCTGTACCACAGGAACTATAGCTCACAGCTTTAACACTGTGTGCCAGTAGTCAGAGATTAGTTTTATGTAGACTCAGTTTTGGCTTATTTACTGTGATTCATGTTGAAATTGTTTTATTTAACTGCATATTTTGTTATTGTTCTCTTGCCTTTGTCACAGGCCCGAACAACATCATTAGAATTAGATGAAAATGACAGATACAGTAGAGTGTTTTTTTTTCAGGGGGATGCAATGGGAGACAGAGATGGTGGATTCCCCCCTCCACCATTGTTGTGTGACCTAGCCAAGGGGTAAGGGAAATTTCCTGGTTACATGATGACATGGTTTTCAGCTGCTGGGAGATTCCTCATTGTTTGGTGATATCTCAGTCTGCATGATGTCTGTTTATCAATTGGTCATAGTTATGAGCGTACCCTTACAAGAAAAGGCAAATTTATCTTTCAGTGAAGTTTGCGGTGGTAGGACTCAAACATAAAACACCATCAAGAAGTACATGTGCAGGCTCTAAAGAAATCTGTTTTAGGAACTATATTTACACATCCCCTCCCTTAGTTGCCATGAGTACAGAAAATTAATGGGTCCTGCCAAGAACAGGTACTATTAGGAATTCTGCCGATCTCAGTACACCTAGACTATATTACAAGGATCCTTTCCCTGATGGTTTACCAGGCTGAGTTAAGCTGGGTGAAGTGGCACTGCTTAGGTAAAATGTACCACTCTGTCCCACTTTGCTCCTACCCAGCTACAACTTTAAAGATTCCAAGATATTAGGGACATGGATATGGACTATTAGCTGCCTAGTGTGCATTATGTAGTATATGTAAAAACCACATCAAGCACTTTAGTAAAACAAAATACATACAGAGTGCAGCAAGGCTTTTTTGCAGAATCATTTGATAAGAAAAGAAAAAAAAGAGAGAACTAAAATGATGAAGTAACTGCATGCCCAGTAAAATAACTACTGTACTCCATTTTGCAATATTTGAATACATATTTCACACACGAGAGCTCCAGCAGAAGCATGCACAGCTCAAGACTTTGCATCCTCACGAATAATACTGATATGAAATTTATTGTTTCAAATTTTTAAAGAGTAGAGAGATTTTTCTTTATCTGAAGTATAGCTCTCTTGGTAGTTTTTGAAAGAATGGAGCCTTTACTGACGTTGACTCCATCAGCAACAACTCGTGTGGATTACTCCCTGGGGACTTTAGGTTGGAAGAATTCTTTAATGTGACAAATGAGTTGGAAGGCTTATTATCTTTGATTGCATACTTTAAATCATTTGTATGTCAGTGTAAAAGGACTACTCTTTATCTGTACCATTTTATAAATATTTAAGCTCCTGTAGTCACTTAAAGATATTAAAGTGCATATTTTACAGCACTCTACATATAAATATTGCATATGCACCCCAAACTGCTCAAGTCACTAAACAAATTTATATTTTTTAGCAAGTGCTGTCTTGCTGATCCATAGCATTTTTGTGTGTAAGTAAA